>NW_011494785.1:11137781-11156867 GCF_000754665.1 Bison bison bison
GGGGGGGAGCCTCTGGTTTCCGCACAGAGTGGCCCGGCCGCACCAGAACTTCGGGGAGATCGCGGACGGGGGGGGTGCACACCAGGGTGGGAAGGCCAGCCCTAGGTGGACGGGGGGCTGGGGCCTTCAGAACCAAGCGCAGAGCTAAGGAATGTGGCTTCAGCTGGCATCAGCAAGGAAGGACCACTCAAGGAAGGAGCAGGGGGCTGGTGAGATGGGGGGTGAGGGGATCCCAAAGTGTCTGGCCTGCATACCGAGGAGCAAACATATGGCACAGAAGGCCTGTGTGTGTGTGTGTGTGCACGCATGCACACGCGCGTGTGTGTGTTCATTAGAGGGAAGGACACTTTAGAATTAAGGGAGAATGCAGAAGCAACCTGAGAGGAGCAAGTAGGCAGAGAAGAAACGAGATAAGCCAGAGGCCCAGGCCCCCAGAACAACGGACCCCGGGGCGAGGCCTTCCCGCAAGGAGGCAGGTTCTGCAGGATACAGAGGAGCGGCCCTTAGACCCAGAGACGTGGATCAGCCCGTTTTCTCTCTAAAGATGGAATGAGCGGTTGCTGGGAGGAACGAAAAGGAATGGAGCTAGGAGCTTCCAGAATGAACAGAGCAGCAGCACCCTGAGGGGGCAGAGAGCGCCCTCGGAGGCTGTGGCCATGGCGCCCACAGCAGCAGAGAGCACCCATGGCAGCCTGTGGCCACGGTGCCCACGGCAGCAGACAGCGCCCTTGGAGGCTGTGGCCACAGTGCCCACGGCAGCAGAGAGTGCCCTCGGAGGCTGTGGCCACTTCTCTGCAGGGAAGCCCCTCGCGGCTCGGGGCAGGAGAAGGCAGGTGGTGCTCAGGAGGAACGGAGACGAGGAGGGGGCATGCTCAGCGTCTGACTCTCCATGACCCACGGACTGCAGCCCAACAGGCTCCTCTGTCCACAGGACTTTATCAGGGAAACCCCAGTGGCTCAGCAGTAAAGAATCCACTTACGATGCAGGAGACCTGGGTTCGATTCTGGGTCAGGAAGATTCCCTGGAGAAGGGAGTGGCAACCCACCCGTGTATTCTCGTCTGAGGAATCCCATGGACAGAGGAGCCTGGTGGGTTACAGTCCACGGGGTCACAAGAGTTGGACACACCCAAGCGACTAACACAACGACAGGTGATGACACCGATACAGGATGTGAGAAGGACACTGCCCCCTCGTATGACCACACTGGAGACACACAACGCAAAGCTCAGGGCTGGCCACGCGACTCCATCCTGCACCAGGATGTCGGCAGGAGTTAAAGGGAGGAGCGCTCAGCTGGCACACACTTTGCCCTCGGCCCGGAACACAGACTCCACACTGGAGGGGGGCGGCCAGGAAGCGAAAGCCGTGAGGGCAGACCTGCCTCTCCGGGATGCCTGAGCAGAGACAGGCCAGCCTGGGCGCCTCGGGACGCTGCAGACCTCCTGCCGTGCGGGAGAAATTAACCCGCACTCGGTTAAGGAACTATCAGCTTGTTAGCTACTTCCGGATTCACCTCTCACTAACACAGACCCCGAACGGCAGAGCCCCAGAGCCCTCTTACCTGCTCCGCTACATGGACGAGCAACAGGCAGGCACGACTGTGCCTTTAGGAAGCGCAGGAGGGGAAACGAGAGGAAGGCAGCTCGCTGAGAAGGTCGAGCAGGCAGGATGGGGTGCTGGGGGCACACTCGGCCCAGGTGTCGGGTGGTACGGCCGGAGAAACGCGGGGAGGCCAGGGGTTACGGAGAAAAAGTGAAAAGTCAACAGAATCTGGAATCTGATTTAGGGAAGGGGGATGGGGGATGAGAATGATGATCGCACTGACGGAATGAGGCAGAGGAGTCAGTGTGTGCGGAGGAGGCGGAGGACGATGGTCAGAGAGGCGGTGTGTTCCAACAGCTCTGCTCAACTGGTTCACTGCAACACAGCCCCTAAGTGCTTAAATGTATATACAGAAACAGTCAAGTGTTTGAGTGCCTTTCTTCCTCCTTTGCTAAGAGGAACAATAAATGTCAACTGTCTCCCTGATAAACAAAAGGAGCTCATAGCTGAAACAGTCTGTTCTGAACCAAAAAGCCAGATGCTATAAATAAGCGTGCATCCTTGTTTTCTTCTGAGGCAAAGGCTAACGCACTCATCATCCTCAGTGAGAAACACTCACAGAAGCTTAACTGGTACAGAGCTCCATTCCAGGTGCACCAGGGAAATACCAGCCCTCATAAAGACACAGTCTCAGGGCCGCCAGGGAGCTCGGGAAGCACCCAGTTGAGGTCCTCAAAGGAGAGGACATTTGTCACTTTGGCTGCCAATCAATCACCTCAAAACTCTTCTTTTTGCTTTCGGGACACCCTGGATAAAAGGTGCACAGACTCTCCCTTCCCGGCAGCCAAGCCTAAGGGTGAATGAAGAAGGAAAGAGATAGGAGTGTGACATGTGACCTGAGTACGGCCAATCAGGTGCTCCCGCCAGAGAGCTGCCCAGAGGTCAGGGCAGGGGAGAGGGCTGCTGGAAGCTGGTTTCCGTGGCTGGGCCTCGGGCCACAGAAGCAGCCAGGCTGGTGGAAGCCTCCAGACTTAACTGTATCCTCCAAAATTGGGGCAGGAGCCTCCTTAATTTCTGTTCACTCCTGATCTTCAGCCTTCTATGGATTCTGGGTGCTAAATGGTTTGCACTGGTAGATGCCTTTTCTGCTTGAAAGAACCGGTTGGGCTCTGTTACCTACAACCTTGTCTTGGGTTCCAAGAGCACTGCAGATGGTGACTGCAGCCATGAAATTAAAAGACGCTTGCTCCTTGGAAGAAAAGCTATGACCAACCTAGACAGCATATTAAAAAGCAGAGACATCACTTTGCCAACAAAGGTCCATCTAGTCAAGGCTATGATTTTTCCCATAGTCATGTATGGATGTGAGAGTTGGACCATAGAGAAAGCTGAGCACTGAAGAATTGATACTTTTGAACTGTGGTGTTGGAGAAGACTCTTGAGAGTCCCTTGGACTGCAAGGAGACTCAACCAGTCCATCCTAAAGAAGATCAGTCCTGAATATTCATTGGAAGGACTGATGCTGAAGCTGACAAACTCCAATACTTTGGCCACCTCATTCAAAGAGCTGACTCATTGGAAAAGACTCTGATGCTGGGCAAGATTGAAGGCAGGGGGAAAAGGGGACGACAGAGGATGAGATGGTTGGATGGCATCAGCAACTCGATGGACATGGGTTTGGGTGGACTCCAGGTGTTGGTGATGGACAGGGAGGCCTGGCGTGCTGCAGTCCATGGGGTCGAAAAGAGTCGGACACAACTGAGCGACTGAACTGAACTGAAGGCCATGAAGGTGTACCCAGGGTCCTCTTATAACAAGCCCTACCTCCCAGCCCCCAACAAGCAGTTGTACTGCTTCTGCCTGAGAACCTTCCAGAAGAGGTGACTCAGGAGAGTCACCTGAACAGCAGCCAGAAACAAAGAATCTAGGCAATACCACAGATTAAGTGTGTGAATTTGGGCAAGCCAGTTAACCCCCCTATACCCAGATTCCTCATTATAAAATGGGAAATACAACAGTAAGTAACGTAGAAAATTATCAGGAAGATTAAATTAGTTAATACATAATAAGCAACAGTACTTCAGGTCCAGGCTAGTAGATTAGCTACTATCTTTTTTTTAAATGAATACTCTTAAATTAAGAAAGAAAATGTAACATGATGCCTATCACTTTATCCAAATTTAATATGTGAAAATTCAAACTTACAATATATTGTATCAGAGATAAGTATTTACTTTATAAAATGTTTCCTCATTTGAGGAAAGGATTCAGAAAATAATGTATAACTTTACAGAAGCAAACGAGAATGTATGTTTGTGCCGCGTGTGCTCAGTCGTGTCCAACTCTTTCTCACCCTGCGGACTGTAACTCGCCAGGCTCCTCCATCCATGGGATTCTCCAGGCAAGAATACTGGAGTGGGTTGCCATTCCCTTCTCCAGGGGATCTTCCCGACCCAGGGATAGAATCCCTGTCTCCTACATTGGCAGGTAGATTCTTTACCGCTGAGCCATCAGGGGTGCCCCCCAACACTTATTAAGGAAATAATAAATAAGCACAAGCTGGAATCAAGATTGCCGGGAGAAATATCAATCACCTCAGATTTGACACCGCCCTTATGGCAGAAAGTGAAGAGGAACTAAAAAGACTCTTGATGAAAGTGAAAGAGGAGAGTGAAAAAGTTGGCTTAAAGCTCAACATTCAGAAAACAAAGATCATGGCATCTGGTCCCATCACTTCATGGGAAATAGATGGGAAACAGTGGAAACAGTGTCAGACTTTATTTTGGGGGGCCCCAAAATCACTGCAGATGGTGATTGCAGCCATGAAATTAAAAGACGCTTACTCCTTGGAAGGAAAGTTATAACCAACCAAGATAGCATATTGAAAAACAGAGACATTACTCTGCCAACAAAGGTCCGTCTAGTCAAGGCTATGGTTTTTCCAGTAGTCATGTATGGATGTGAGAGTTGGACCATAGAGAAAGCTGAGCACTGAAGAATTGATACTTTTGAACTGTGGTGTTGGAGAAGACTCTTGAGAGTCCCTTGGACTGCAAGGAGATCCAACCAGTCCATTCTGAAGGAGATCAGTCCTGGGTGTTCTTTGGGAGGAATGATGTTGAAGCTGAAACTCCAGTACTTTGTCCACCTCATGTGAAGAGTTGACTCATTGGAAAAGACTCTGATGCTGGGAGGGATTGGGGGCAGGAGGAGAAGGGGACGACAGAGGATGAGATGGCTGGATGGCATCACTGACTCGATGGACGTGAGTCTGAGTGAACTCCGGGAGTTGGTGATGGACATGGAGGCCAGGCGTGCTATGATTCATGGGATCGCAAAGAGTCGGACACGACTGAGCGACTGAACTGAACTGAACTGAAAGCATATACTCTAGCTTCCCAGGTGGAGCAGTGGTAAAGAATTCGCCTGCCAATGCAGGAGATGCAGGTTTGATCCCTGGGTCAGGAAGAGCCCCTGGAGAAGGGAATGGCAACCTACTCCAGGATTCTTGCCTGGAGAATCCCATGGACAGAAGAGCCTGGTGGGCTACAGTCCCTGGGGTCGCAAAGAGTCAGACATGACTTGAGTGACTAACACTTTCAATAAGTGGTATGGAGTGAATGTTTGTGTCCCCCCTAAAATTCATATGTTGAAACCTAACCCCCAATGTGATATTAGGGGGCCCTGTCAGGAGGGTGGAGTCACGGAGAGATCCCTTGCTCCTTCAGACACGGTGGGCAGTCTGCAACCCAGACGTGAGCCTTTACTAGACAGCAAATTTGCCAGTCATGATCTTGGACTTCCCAGACTCCAGAACTACGAGAAATAAACGCTTTTTGTGTACAAGCAACCCAGCCTGCGGTACTCTGTTACTGCAGCCCAGAAGGCTGAGGCCACACGCTCTTGGCTAACATTGCAGCCAGGCGCTATTCTGATTGCTTTATGAGAACTGCCTCATCCTCGTCAGGTGACCCGACTAGGTCCAACAGATGGCTGTTTAGTCACTGAGTCGTGTCTAGCTCCTTGCGACCCCATGGAGTGCAGCACACCAGGCCTCCCTGTCCTCCACTGTCTGCTGGAGTTTGCTCAGACTCACGTCCATCGAGTCAGTGATGCCATCCACACAGGTACTCTTCCACTTACAGAGGAGGAGGCGGAGCGGAGCTCCACAAAGGACTGCACCATGGCTCAGGGCACAGGGAGAGCGGGATCTACGCCCAGCGGTCTGCTGCGGAGCTGGGGCCACGGCTCCCGCTGCCTTGGAGACGCTCCTTACAGACAAGCCGCTTGAACGGCTGGGCCTCCTCTCGCCACATAAAGCAAAGTTTGGCTAAATAAAAGGCTCCTAAAAATGCCACATGTTCCCTGAACTATTTCTGAGATTCAGCAATATATATATATATATTTTAGTGCTGATGGAGCCCTTGTTTCCGCGTCCTCTGAAGACTGGGGTCTTTTCAGCGCAGGATTTTCAAGAAACTATAGATCTCATGGTGTCCGCTAGCACCACAGTGCCATCTCAAAGGCGCACAGTTTGATAAAGACAGGCCGTGGTTTCCTCTACATGCAGACCTTTCACAGGCCTCCCCCAGCTCGGACCCCTTCGTTATTACTGTAACAACACACATTCCAGTATAAGCTGTAGGGTGTTGTAAAGAGAGACAGGAAATGCAAGCCGACGATTACAAATTAACCCTTTGCCCTGATTCCGAAATATCCGAGCTCTGGCCTCACAGCAGATGGCTCTGTCCTCCTGTGGGCTCTTGGCAGCCCTTCTGAGAGCTGGCTCGGTAAAAGTGCCCAGATAGCTCCAGCTGTTCCTGAGGTCCTGACGCCAAGCATCCCGCTAAGCTACGGAACATGTCCTCCTCTACATGCCTGTAAATGCTAGGATTATATAAGCCTCTAAGCGGCTCAGGTCAACAGGTGTGCATGCGTGCTCAGTCACTTTAGTCGAGTCCGACTCTTTGCGACCCCATGGACAGTAGCCCACCGGGCTCCTCTGGCCGTGGGATTCTCCAGGCAAGAATCCTGGAGTGGGTGGCCATGCCCTCCTCCGGGGTATCTTCCTGACCCAGGGATTGAACCAGTGTCTCCTGCATTGCAGGTAGAATTCTTTCCTGCTGAGCCACCAGGGAAGCCCCTCAAGTCAGCATCACAAAGGAAACCCTCTTCCAGAGAACGCATCTAAGCGCAAGGCAGGCCTTGGGGTGTCACTGGGGCATGTGCCGTCCACAGCCCCTGCTCCTTAGACTAGGTGTTCGCTCTCCTTGATTCTGTTCAACTGCACCTTTTAAGCATCCTAATCATGTCTGTATGAGATAGACTAAAAATTTCCAGTTTCTTTCTTCTTAAAAATTTTTATTATTGAAAATTTTCAAACTAAGACAAAGATGGGGAAATAAAATAAAACCCCACATACCTGTCACCTTCAATTCTCAATCTTTCTTTTAATATTTATTTCTTTGGCTGCACTTGTCTTAGTTATGACACGTGGGGTCTAGTTCCCTGACCAGGGACTGAACCTGGGCTGCTGCCTTGGGAGTGCAGGCTTAGCCACCAGACCACCAGGGAAGTCCCTCGGTTCTCAATCTTGTTTCATGCATATCCCTAACACGTTTCTCCCCAACATATTATTTTGATGCAGATCATAGCATAACATCTTGTCCATAAATTTTAAATTTCCAGTTTTAATAAAGTAGGGAGATTGGGAAGAGACTATGTGCTACGAAATAAAAGAATTCACATTTCAATAATGATTCCAGTCTAAAAGAGGTACAGATGAAAATGGACTTTTAGGAAGATGTAGGCTTTTGGGGGTGAAGCCAGATGGGAGTGGGGTGCACGTAAGAGGCAGCCTCGGTCACCGAGGCCCAGGCAGGCCGCTGGCTGGAGAGGAGGCACAGGACGTGCTGACTCCATGCCGACTCCCCCCTCATCAGCCAGAGCCTCACTGCGGGGTTAAAGGAAGGAGCGCACGAAAACGCTAAGACAGACTTCCCTGCCAGTCCAGCGGTTAAGGGGGCTCAGGTTCGATCCTTGGACAGGGAACTAAGATCCCACATGCCACACAGCTCAACCCATAAATAAATATTAATAAATACATAAAATGTTTTAAATGCTTAGAAGAGTGCCTGGCGCAGAGTAAATTTAATAAGCATGTTGCTGTTGGTGCTGCTTTCATCAGAGAAGCAGATGCTGCTGCAGGACAGGTCTGCTGTGGGGAGCCCTGGGATTGGGGTGCCAGTGGAGGGCAGAGGAGGGTGGGAGGGAGCCCCCAAGCGGGAAAGGGGAGATGAGAGCCGGATGCTGGCCTTTCTCCTCTTCCGGTGTCCAGTGGAGAGATGGTGGTGCAGGCCCAGGGCCCACATGCCCTGAGCCACCCGTGCGCAACAGCGGCGTCACCTCCAGCCATCTCCCTCACGAGAAAAGAAGGTGGGTTTGGCAACAGTTATTGTTTCTACCAGGAAAGAGAGGCCCGTTCACTGTCAACACACTGCTGCCAGCTCTCTAAATCCCAGATAACATTCATTTAATACCAAGAATATTTGGGAGAACAGTTATTAGACTCTAGCTGGCATCCTAATCATTTGAGTGGTAGTCAAAATGTCACTTCCAAAACTGTGATTTCCTTTCAGTAGCAAGAGCTCATCCTTTCCCGTGCCCTATTTTGGCTCTTCGTCAATCAGCCATCTCTGAGGGGGCTCCAGGAATGAGAAGTTCTTCTGGCACAAGAAAAGGGTTTAGCAATTACCTTCCCAGCCCAATGACACGAACCGGGTGCATGGCAGTGACAGCTGGATGATACCACAAGCAAGGAAAAGCCAACGTCTATTTTTGGAATTCGAGGGTGAGCTTTAGCCTCCAAAAACCCATGGGGGAGGGGGGATGGATAAAATAATCAGATACCCCTCAAATTTAGCCTGGAGCTGAAGTCTGAAATCCATCACTATTAAAATAGAACAAATAACACAGTGAACTTCCTCATTCACCTCTGTGGACGTGACGGTCATATCCTAAAAGTTCTCATAACCTGGATTCTTCAACCAACCAAGTAGGAAGGTTTTCTTTGCTTCATCATAGTTACTTAATGAGTCAAGTAATCATTGTGACTCCTGGCAGCTGTGTGACAATTTTTAATAATTGAACATGGTATATGATATTTCATTTTTTTTAACATTAGCAATAAAAAACTAAGCAATTTAGATTTTTTAGCCCATTATCTTAAATCCATGGATTGACATAATCAGAGAACGTGCTGACCTTTGACATGATCTGTTCCTGTTCATACTTTACTAAGGATGTGGAAACAAAGCCTCAGAGAAGAGACAGAGCCTGCCCGGGGTCACATAGAGGCAGGCCTGAAATTAGAATCCAGGTCCCATGATGCTCAGCTCAGAGCCCTTATTCCTAAATTAACTAAATATATTGATAAAAGTACAAATTAAAGTACAGTTCAAGAGATCAACTCTACAAAGAGTTTGGAGCCAAGAAAAGCTTCTACAAAGGCAGGCTGATGGGACTCTCAGCTACAAATAAAAGTCCTCCCACCCAGCTTTGAGAAAATATAGACAACATCCGTCAAGGCTTGCTCAAGTTTTCTCCCCTTAAATTGGAAATAAAATTGAGCTAACCCCACATCCATGCCCCCGCTTCCCGTTTCTCTTTTTGCCCTATAACAGTGATACAGCAGAGGAGTTTCTACGCTCTGTTGCTTTGGCAAATGCTTAAATTGGAGGCCACCGCTGCCCCTGGCCACAGTGGGAGGGGTAGAGAGTGGGTTGTTTTTCAAAGGTCACAGGCTTTATTATAGAGCATGGACACTGGACGCCAGCCTCCGGCACGCTCTCCCTTCAACTGTATGAAGCAACTGGATCAAGTCTGCACAGTGATAACCCTGGATTTTAAGTGTTTCTATTTAGAATCTATTAATGGAAGAGTCGGGCTTCCCAGGTGGCTCAGTGGTAAAGAAGCCGCCTGCCAATGCAGGAGACATGGGCTCGATCCCTGATCTGGGAAGACTCCCCTGGAGGAGGAAATGACAACCCACACCCGTATTCACGCCTGAAAAATTCCATGGACAGAGGAGCCTGGCAGGATACAGTCCACGGGGTCGCAAAGGGTCAGACACGACTTAACAACTGAACAGTAGCAACAACAAAGGAAGAGGCAGCCTGCTTTTCATCTAATAATCTACCTGTTTGGCCTCGTTATCGGATGCTCATTTTGTTGGACACACAGTTCTAGATTGACCGTTGAATGCATTTTCTCAGGATTTTCTGTTTTCCATTGTAACCGCTGATTTGTTTTCCGTCAACTTGTCGTAACTTAAAAAATACTCTTTCACCTACAGGTGCTTTTTTTCTACTTTTGTTCTTTTTATGAGAACTGTGATTTTGTGGGGTTTTTTGTTTGTTTGTTTACTCTATATCATCAAAATCCAGAATAATGTCTGATGACAGCTTCTCAATAAATACTTCTTGAATGAAAAAAAAAAAGTTTGCACAGTGAGTGAAGGGTCCCCAGGGCTCTGTGCAAATACTGCTCCAGCCACTCTTTCACTAATGTAGTTCTTTGCTATTCTTATAAATGAATCACTTACTCAAGAAATGGGCATTTCATTCCTCAGCCCTCCTCCCTCCTCAACTGCAGTCACCTCTGGTCTTTCCATCTCCCTGGCTCCGGCCCCCGGGGACTTCAGTGTGCCCCTGAACACGTGCAAGACCTAGGGAGGGGAGTAAGGGAGCCCCAGGCTCTCCCCGGGGGTGTGTCTTATACAAAATAGGTGTGCGATGAATGCTTGAATACAGAGCCAGTGTCAGGATCTATTCTCTCAGATGGCCTGTAAGGTGTGTGTACGTGGCCGGGGCGGGGGCGAGGGCGGGGGGGCTGGCACCGACAGACGAGGAGGCACTGTGAGAAGCGCAGTCAAATACGAAGAACCCAGAGTTGATGCCACATCAGAAGCAATGAAGAGTCAAAGCAATCTTGAAAAAGAGCAATGCTGGAAAACACAGTTTCCCAGTTTTAAAGCTTATCATAAAGCCATAGCAACGAAAACAGACCGATAGGGCAGAACGGAAGCCTTGAAACAAACCCACACATCTGCTGCCTAATGGACTGTTGACAAGGGCACCAAATTCAACCAGTGGGGGGAAAAATAGCCTCTAAGACAATGTTGCCAGGAAAACTGAATTTCCGCATGTAAGAGAATGAAGTTGGAGCCCCACCTGACACCATATACAAAAATTAGCTCAAAATGGGTCAACAACCTAAACATATGAGCAAAATCCATACAGTTTCTTAAAAAATTTTTAAAAAACCCATAAAATTCTTATAGGAAAATATAGGTAAAAATCTTCATGACCTTGGATTTGGCAATGGATTCTTAGATATGACACCAAAGCAAGAGCAACAAAAGAAAAAAAATCAGTACACGAGGCTTCACTGGAATTGGAAACTTGTGCGCATCAAAGAACATTATCAAGAAAGAAAAAGACAACCTGCTGAATGGGAAAGTATGTTTGCAAATCATATATCTGCTAAGACTTTTACCTGTACTAAATAAAGAACTCCTATAACTCAGCAACAAAAAGACAAACAACCCAACTTAAACACAGGCAAAGGTCCTGAACAGACATTTGTCCAGAGAAGACACACAAACGCCAAACACGCACCTGAAAAGATGCTCAACATCAGCAGCAGCAGGCAAACACACGTGAGCTACCGTCTCTGTTACTAGAACGGCCATATAGAGTGAACAAAAAATAACAAGTGTTGGTGAGGAATTTGAATCCTTGTGCCTTTCTGTTTGGAATGCAAAATGGTGCAGCTGCTGTGAAAAACTGTTCAGTAGTTCTTCAGAAAGTTAAAAAAGAATTACCATATGACCTGGCAATTTCACTCTTGAATATAAGAAAACAGGAACTCAGACACGTGTCTACTAGTGTCCACAGCAGCATTATTCACAATAGCTAAAATGTGAAAACAATCCACGTGTCCATCAATAGAAGAATGAACAAAATTGGCATATACACACAATGGAATACTACTCAGCTATAAAAAGGAATGAAGTTTTGATAGACGCTATCAGATATATCATTATGACATAGTTGAACCTTGAAAACACTAGACTACAAAATCAGTCAGAAACAAAATATTAGTATTTCATGATTCCATTTATATAATGTACCCAGAATAGGCAAAATTCAGACACAGCAATTAGAGGTACCAGGTTATGGAAGCTGTGGGAATGGGGAGTATTGCTTAGCAGATAACGAGTTTCTATTTGGGATGAGGATCAAGTCTGGAAACAGACATAATAGTTACACAGCACTGTGAATCTAGTTAATGCCGCTGAATTATACATTTTTAAAAGGTTAATATGGCATTAAGGCAAACAATTATTTCCTTGAGGGCTGTAAGAAGAGAACAATGAAGCTTAATTTAAAAACATATTCATATCGGTGGGGTTGTAGGTACCAGTGTCCATGCAGTGGCTGAGATTCTTAGGGGCAGGACTGTCAATAAAAATGATGTAGCTGATCCCTCTTGAGGTTGACCCCCAAAGCCGGACCAGAGCTGGGATCCGTACCAGTCAGTGCTCTGCCCCAAGTGGGGCCCAGCTCTTCCTCTGTGACCCAGTTCCCAAGTAAATGACCTTTAACCTTTGGGCCGACCTCTGGAAGCTACACTCATTGCACATCCAGAGACAGTTTACCCACAAACCAAAGAAAAGCAGGATGAGAATGTCCATTGGTTTTGAAGGACTGGGTGATTTAGCAAGTTGTTATTGGGTACCTATAATAAACCAAGGCTTCCCCAGTGGCTCGGCAGTAAAGAATATGCCTGTAATGCAGGAGGCACAGGAGACAAGGGTTTGATCCCTGGGTTAGGAAGATCCCCTAGAGAAGGAAATGGCAACCCATTCCAGTATTCTTGCTGGAAAAATCCCATGGACAGAGGAGCCTGGCAGGCTCTAGTCCGTGGGGTCACAAAGTCGGACATGACTTAAGTGACTGACGACATAAACCAAACAATCTGTCTTCACGTCTCAGAAGTCTGTGGCTCCCAGTCCATCAGGCCACCCTGATGCCTTCTGGAGACCCCGGCACGTAGGTCAAGGCTGGGTTTCTGCAGAGTGGGGCTGCACGACAGACCAAATGCTAATGTGAACTAACAAATGGTAGGCCGGTTAGGCAGCTTTCGTTAGACCTTCAAGTGTTTCTCACGAGGCTCCCTGATTAAATAAGTGCTTGGGGGGTAGGGATGTGTAAATGTCCCTTTGGTACCAGCCAGACATTTCTACCCACAGAACTACAGAGTTGTTGAGATTTACCATAAACAAATGAACAAGAGTTCAATGGGAAAGATAAAAATACCATTTCTGTCTTTAAAGCTGCCATGTCTATGTAGAGGGGATACACACACCCTTCACAAAAGACCCCAGAACGTTCTGTTAAAATGGAGCCATTAATAGTCAAGAAACAAACCTCCTTAGCAGCTTGGGTTCATTCTCAAAAACGAGGAAAGTGGTGCTTGTCGCTTTACTTTTAATAGCACAGGTTGTCATGCCAACTAGCACTGCTGTTCAAATTGAACAGGGAGAAAAGAAGTGTTCCTTCCTACACAAGCCTTTCAGCAGGGCTCACATGAGCCTTTTTGTTTTTATTTATTTGGCTGCGCTGGGTCTTAGCTGTGGCATGTGGCATCTAGCTCCCTGACCAGGGATCGAGCCCGGGCCCCCTGCGTTGGGAGCACAGAGTATTAGCCCCTGGACCACCAGGGCAGTTCCCACATGAGTCTTTAAAAACACACAGACTCCTAGCACTGGAGGGACGGCAACCATCGCGCTTGTCTTTAAACCTGTCAGGATGAGGGTGGGATTTTCCTTTGGTTTGAATTCCCTCTGTACACCATGCTCCTCACCAGGGTCTGGCTGAATAGCACCCGAGAGAAAGAAAGGCATGGTGTGGGGCCTTCTTGAGATGCGAGAAGAGACTTCTGTCTCAAACAACAGAGCCAGAGAGGAGAGTGGCTCTGCTCCCTGAGTAAGCAGAGTTCTTTCGTTTTTTAATTTTTAGATTTTTATTTTGGCCATGCTGTGCAGCGGGAGTGTGAGACCTTACTTCCCCAACCAAGTATTGAACCTGCGCCCCCTGCATTAAGAAGCATGGAGTCTTAACCACTGGACCGCCCGGGAAGTCCCCAAGCACAGCTCTTAAAGGGTAGGGTCTGCACAGCACTTACAATGCACGCAAAGGTGTCAGTGACAGGAGGGGCGAGGAGGAGACGGGCTGGGAGCCGAGGCAGTCACCCCGGCCTCTTCCTGCTGGCAGGAGGACCTGGGTCAGCGGGTCCTGACGCAGGAGTGTTGCTGTTGCTTGGGGACAAGAAAAGGGAGGAGGGGGTGAGCAGGAGGCAAGACCACCTCTCTCACAGCAGCCTGGTGGTGGTGACTCCTCTGTTCATGAAAGGTCCCAGCCGGCACAAAGATGACCCCTGCATTTCGGGGCCTGACAACCCGCCTCCACACTTTCTACCCGGGGTCCTCTCCTCCTCTCCGCCCTCCCGCCTCCCTGACCTTGATGGTAAGGCTGTCCCTCTGCTCTTAGATGTTTTAACTCCTCTCAGGCCTTGTGGAGCCAATTCCCACACTGGCTGCTGCAATCCTCCCTGGTGGCCAACCGGCCAGCTCCGCCGCACCTGGTCTAACTTTCGCCTGCAATCAACACGCCTTCACTGTCCAGCCTTCTCTAACTGGCTGCCTCTCCACGTGCTTGTTCCTGATGACTGGAAGTTTCTGGAAAGATTGGATCACTCCTGTGTAATAAGCTGCTTCCCCGGTGCCAGGCAAGTCCTGTGCAGAGTGGCAGGGACAACGTGGCAGGATGCAGGTGCCATTTAATGCAATCTACGCGCTGGGCTCTGTTCTGAGCCCTTTGCACGGATTAGCAAACAAGCCTCAGAATGATATGAGATGCGTGTGAGTATTATCCCTATTTTACAGAAGGTGAGACTGAGGCATAAGAGGTTAATGACTTGCTGGAATCATACAACTAGTAAGTGGCAAATCAGGAACTCAAACCCAAGCTCTCCGATTTTAGGGCCTGGGTCCAGAACACATGAGACAGCTGACTTAGGTTTGGGGGTTGAGGTGGCTGGGCTGGGGTGGGGGTGTCGATAGAGGGGAGAAGAATGATTGGGAATATTCACAATAAAACACCTATAATATTATTCCATTCCTTGAAACTTACAAAGATGTACATGTATTTATTCAATAAGGCATAGGTTCAAAATTATAACAAAACTATTATGTAACATTATTAAAGGCAAAATTTAGGAATATCCTAAATGACTATAAACCAGCAACTGGTTACATAAATTTTAGTACACTCAAACAATGGAATACTATACAGCTATATAAAATGATGAAGTTATATACAGTCACTGCCTATATCTATTTTTGAATAAAAGTTTCATGAAGTGTAAAAAACAGAGAAATATGAAAAAACTGATCTCTAAAATGTCAATGGGCACTCAACTATCTCTAAAGAGTGGGATTCTCTGACTTTTTCCTTTCCATATTGTATATATTGTTCAACTCTTCAAGGAGTCTGCTGGGCTGCTGCCTATGGCAGGAAGACCATGAAGTCAATTTCATTCTAGGAGGAAAATGAAAGCAAAACAAAATAAAAAGAGGGAGAAAAAGAAGGGGCAAGGGGAAAAGCCATGAAATGTTTTTCAACAGACAGTGTTTGAGAAAGATCACTGTGGTGATGATGCACGAGATGAAGATGGGATATCAACCATCACAGCATGAACGAGAATCACTAAAAAAGAAGGAGCAATGTAGGAAGTTTAAAGCCTAGCTGCCCAGAGCAGCACTATTTGTAACAGTCAAATGCCTGGCAACTGATAAATGGAGAAACAAATCTCAGTGTATCCATACGATGGAATGTTATCAGCCAAGAGGATGGATTCATGTTAAAAGACAGAAGAACCTTAAAACATTAGGTGGGTGAAAGAAGTATAATAAGCTCAAAAGATCATATACTGGATGACTCTATTCATATGAAATATAGTCAGTCACCTACATATGAACCTTCAAGTTACAAACTTTCAAAGACGCAAATGTGTGTCCCATCAGTGCCAAGTGTGAGTGAAAGTGCAGCCTGCCCTCCATCTCCCATCGCTGACGACCCTTCAACTCTACCATCTCCCACCTCTTCTCCCTCCTCCAGTCAGTAACTCTTCCTGCCTGTTCACTTGATGGCCAGCCTCTCTATGCCAGTGGTTGTACGTACTAGTATATTTTCAAGGTACTGTACTGTAAAATTTAAGATGTTTTGCTATTTTTCTTTTAATGTATTATTTGTGTGAAAGGTATTATAAACCTATTACAGTACAGTACTATATAGCTAATTGTGTTAGTTGGTATCTAGACTCACTATGTTGGACTTACGAACATGCTCTCTGAACGGAACTCCTTTGTATGTTGGGGACTTATTATATTCAAAATAGCCAAATTCACAGAGTCACAATTCAGATTAGCAGCTGACAGGGCTTGGCAGGAAGGAGAAATGATGAACAAATACTTATGGGGATGGGGTTTCCTTTCAGGGTGATGAAAATGTTTTGAAATTGGAGGTGATGACTGCCCAACAGCAGGAAAGTATTAAATGCCACTGCATTGAACCTTCTAAAATGGCTAAGTATACGTTTTATAAATTTACCTCAATTAAAAAAAATTCACTTAGCCTTTTAACCTAAAGTCCTCAGAAAATGGAAGGGTAAATGAGAAGAAGGAAAAACGAAAGAAAGAAAACAGCAGCAAATGAGGGAAGCAGGACAGATTAAGTAGGACCTGAGAGCAAAGGGGGGTTGTCTGGTCAACCAAGGGTGGACCAAGCCCCTGTCCCCAGGAGGAGAGCTCTCCAAAGACAGGCCCGGCCTGCGAGATGCTCTGCGAGTTCGCCTTCCTCCCACGACAGCCCTACTTAGATCTGAGACAACGCGGATACCAAATGTTTGCTGGGGAAAGCTCCATCTGCAAGCCCAAGTAGAAATAGCAAGAAAAACTAAGGCCGAGGATTCAAATCCTTCATGACTGTATGCAGAACCTGCACAGAGACTCTCCCAACATCAGGCACCCCAGATGGTTAGTGCCTGCTGCTTTGGCTGTCTCCTCTTCTGGACTAGGGGTCACTCACCCACAGGGACCCCACCTTGATCAAGATACTGTGCCCCCAGCCCTAATCACAGCCCCCGGCACAGAATCAGGGCCTGCATATATATGGGATTAAAAAAATGAATGCTCTCCATTTTATACATTTGATCCACTGACTTACATTTTTAATGGGTAAAACACTGACATGGTAAAAAATTCAAAAGGCTCCAAAGGCTCCCACTGTTCTGCTCCAGCCCCTTCAAATCAACCCCGCACTGTCTCCACAGGGTCCATGTGACCAGTGCGGTGAAATTCTGAATCAAGGCTCTGCCAACCAACCAGACTACCCAGTGACTTGAGTGTCAGGGCACGACCACGAGACAAGGCGAGGCGTGATGTCAAGGTGAAAGCTATCTGGCTGAAAACGCGGTCCCAGGATTCCGCGCCAGGCGGAAGCACATGCCAGGGAGCCTCCGCCTCACAGACAAATGCCGCTAGGTGACAGCCGTCCCCCCAGAGCCATTCGTGGCACGAGAATAAGCCTGCAGGCAGGGGCCGTCCAGCCCGTCCGCCACGCCGGCCACCCCGGCCTCCTCACACCTGTTTCGGACACAGGCGAATTTCAAGCCGGGGACCAGTTCTGTGGCCCCGTGATGGGAGGAGAGGGGTCGTGCAAGCCCCACGCAGCCTTGGACGCCGAGAGACTTTTAGTGGTTGTCGGGGCAGGGAGGGAAGTTCACCTTAAAAGAACACAGCTGTGAGCTGCCTGGCTCTCTCCCTGCAGATGGGCTCCTTGGTGGAGGCGGTGGACAGGAACTCAGCTGGCCAGGAGGAGAGGGTCCCTGGGAGTCAAAGCCCCCGGGGTGATGAAGAACCCGGGCCCACCCCAAGCCTGGGACGTGCCCGGGTGTGCACTTTGGGACAGGAACATCTGGACTCATCGCTTCATCTGAGCCAGATTGCGAGGGGCTTTTTTTTTTTTTCTGAAGCCTGAGTAACGGTCGCCCTGTATAGTCACCAAACCAAAGGCTAAAAAAAGATGGGAGCCACGCAGGCTCGTCTGTTCCCCGAGGCTCCTGCTTAAAGAGGCGGTGCACCGGCAGGCTACAGGGTGAGCCGGGCGCCGGTCCGACGTCAGCCAATCTGTTACAGTATTTCATTCCCTGTCCGCGTGCCCAGAGGCTGTTGCAACGCGTATAAATTTAGAAGAAACAAGATAAATACCGTGGAAAGGTTCATTTGAACAACAGGAGTGGTTTTTCTTTCCTCCTTTTCTTTTTACTCCACTGGAGAAGAGATAAAGTGGTCCTGTGACTGAGTTAGCCTCTCGGGGGGCAGATCTGGTGTTCTGGGCAGTCCCTCAATAACGCATAAGCATGGCCTCCGACTAACCAGCTTCTCCTGAAACTGTAAAACAGTCCAGCTTCCAGCCTGAATGTCTCCTAGCAGCTGAGGGAATGAGGCGGCAACGATATCTACAAGCAACTGGGGTCTCCTCAGAATGAGCGAAAGACTACACGTGAAGGCACCGTTTACTCTCCCTTAAGCCCGCACCGGCTCACCCGACGCACCCTGGGCCGGAAGTCCCGGCTCACCTGACACACGTTGGGCCGGAAATCCCGGCTCACCCGACGCACCCTGGGCCGGAAGTCCCGGCTCACCTGACACACGTTGGGCCGGAAATCCCGGCTCACCCGACGCACCCTGGGCCGGAAGTCCCGGCTCACCTGACACACGTTGGGCCGGAAATCCCGGCTCACCCGACGCACCCTGGGCCGGAAGTCCCGGCTCACCTGACACACGTTGGGCCGGAAATCCCGGCTCACCCGACGCACCCTGGGCCGGAAGTCCCGGCTCACCTGACACACGTTGGGCCGGAAATCCCGGCTCACCCGACGCACCCTGGGCCGGAAGTCCCGGCTCACCTGACACACGTTGGGCCGGAAATCCCGGCTCACCCGACGCACCCTGGGCCGGAAGTCCCGGCTCACCTGACACACGTTGGGCCGGAAATCCCGGCTCACTCGACGCACCCTGGGCCGGAAGTCGTTAGTGCGCCAGGAGTTATGCCTCAATACTTGACATAAAATAAAACGAGCTTTACAAGGAAATTAATATCACAGGTCGGAGAATGGGGATCAGTGTGGAAATCACACTGAAGAAGAAAGTGCCTGAGAAACGCTCGCTTTCTCTTACACACAAACTCACCCCCAGTGGGTTTATGGACCACCAGTAGGAACTGAGCACAAGTGAATTCTACCACCGCATTGTGCAGCCTGATTCCCATTTTGCAGAGAAGGAAACCAAAGTTAGATGAGGGGCCCGAGGGTACATGGCTGCCAGTGAGGGGGGCGGTGTGTGTGTGTGTGTGTG
>NW_011494785.1:11156967-11176931 GCF_000754665.1 Bison bison bison
GGTGTGTGTGTGTGTGTGTGGCAGGACCAGGTCCGCCAGCTCTTCCCAGTGCACACACCGCCTGTGTGTGTGTGTGTGTGTGTGTGTATGTGTGAAGACCAGGTAGCCCAGGTCCTCCAGCACTCACACCGCCAGCACCACCCACTGCCTGGAAGTCAACCAGACTCAAGGGCTGTACCTCTGACAGCATCTCATACTGGCCTCTTCTTCCAAGAGCAATGGTCAGTAAATCATAGACCACAGATGCACTCTGTAAACTGATGAGACGGTCGCTCTTGTGCTCAGGTATCCTGCTCAGCACAGCGTCCCGGTTGGCCTGAAAACAACACGGAAAAGAGAAGCAGATGGTGAGCTGGCCATGCACACAGCTATCGCTTTGTGCAGGGAAGCCATTCAGGGCCTGCTGCCCCTGAGAGCTTGCCGAGGGCCTGGGGACAAGGGCACGAGTGAGTAAGGGGTCGTTTACTCAAGATCCCCAGAGCACCGCAGGACTCAGAAGGCCTGGAGGGCACTTGTCCGCATTGGCAGGCGCCTGGAGGAAGCTTCAGGAGTGGATGCAAAGCACAGTGGTTTCTCCTGGGCTCAGGTTCACAGCCAGCCACGCAGCGGACACAGCTGCGCTCCGGGGCAGCAGAATCATCCATCAGATGAAGCCCTGCCGTGTCTCACTTATGGATCCTGCTTCTCCTCTACATGAAAGAGCAGGAGAAAATCCCCAGCCCCACACTTCCATTGCCAAACGGTGTTATCAGGGCACATCAGTCCTACAGAGATGTATCTTTCCCTCTCTCACCCAAGCAACATTCAAATCTCTGTATGATAGCTTCACTGGAAAAGACTACAAAGACTCCTTCAACTTTGTTCAGGGAAGCACAGAACAGATGTAGAAGAGAAAGTAAGAAGCAAACAGACTTTGGTTTTTAAAGATGTTAGCGCAAAGGACTGGGGAGAACAAGGAGGCTTGTCTATTTCACACCCCCACTGCTCAGCACAGAAATACCGCAGGCGCATTCAAGCTTATTCATCTCATTTATCTAGAAATCAACTGCTCTCCATGGCAACTTGTTTTCATTACTTTTGCAATTACTCCACCAATTCCTCCAAACACATCCCATGTACTGGAGACTCTAAACATAGCTCATTTTCCTTTTCTCCCTAACAGGGAGTTCAGTACCAATAAAGTTAGACTTTGCCTGTCTTCTTTTCCTTCTAATTAACAGAAGGCTCAAGACCTAGCCATCCCTAGGAACACAGAAAGGGCCCTTCCATTTTCCCTGTGAAACTGGCTCTCGAGAGACCAGGGTCTCGGCAGCCCAGCGTTTACCTTCCAGCCTGACACTTGGAAAAGCCATGCACACACCTTCTCAGTCACTAATGAGACGGATGCTTTCTTTTGTGTGAGTCCAAGGCATGGACTTGTAGCCTCCTGTCAGTACTTACTCATTTTAAAACTCCTTCCTCTTAAATGTCAAAGACAAATAAGAAATATATAAGACAGGCCACTTCCTACAAAGTGAGTCATCTCTTATGGAAAAAGCCTGCTTTTTAAAATTTCATTGTAAGTTTTTCTGGTTAGGAATGCCTTTGGAGCCAACAAAAGAAGCTGTGAGGGAAATAGGGCCTGCTACCAGTGGTCTCATTTGATTTATTTCCTCCAAATGTTCCATATTGAGACCGACCTGGGACAGAAGGGAACACAACAAAACATCATTTAAGAAAGATTTTCAGGTTATGCCAAACGTGTTCCTTTTTTCTTTTTAAAAAGAAAGTCTATCAGTGCCTTTTGATTAAAAAGGTACAGTACAGAATCTCAAGCAGGTCCACAAATAATAAATATCCCAGAATGCTGTCTCAGTGGTAACTGTGCTAAATTACAGTTCTGATAACTCCCTTCTCCTGGAGAAACTAATTTGATTTGAGGTAAGAACACAGTTCAACTCCAAATGAGTTCCTGTAGGCAGAGGGACCATTGACAAATTTATGTTTCTAAGTTAAAATCAGGACCAGAGGAGAATACAGTTTTTTCAGACACACATACACACACACAACACAGCAATTCTCATTTTGGTTCTGAAATTGAGCACATCTATTTTCTGTCTAAAAACTGGAAGAAAAAAAAATCAAGGGACATGAAAAAAGGCTTCCAAAGGCAATTTAATTTAGATTTCTACCTACGTAACCATGGAATGATTTACAGGGAGAACATAACCGTCCTGGTTGGCAAACCTCGTCCTTCTTATTTACTGTCATCATTTGGATTTCATCATCCTCTGAAGAGATTTTCTGGAAATTAAATATGACAGAGTCAAATTTGACTGCCTCAAGGGGATCTGAAATTTGAGTATTATTAGGGTCTATCACTGCAGTGAGGGAGCAGGAGAGTTAGACGTCACTCCCAAGGCATTGACTCTGAGAGCATGCATTCTAGAGATGTCACCAGCTTTCCCAAATTCCAAACTGCAATGCACACACCCTGACAACAGAACACAAATTTTCAATCAGAATTGTCCAAGAGATCAAAAGTGTATGGTCACCATGCTCTCAGGACTTTTCCACTGTCACTAACCGAGTTTGCCCAAAGGAAGCTAAATACCAGGTTGTGAAGAGCCCCGTGAGGAGGAGGGAACGGCAGTGAGCACTCCCCCCGCCCCATCCACCCGCCACAGAACCAGCGACGGAGCACAGCGAGATCTGCTCGTCTGAATACCAGTTACAGGAGGCCACAGGTGCTGGCCTGTGCACATATGCGCCTCCGCGACTGTGCCAAGGCAGAGGAGAGGATGTAAATGACACCATTCGCAGTCACCAGCTGACAGTCAAGGAAAGATGAGCCATGGAGGCGACCTGTATCCTTCAGAGGAAGTGGGGCCAATGACGTCAAAGGGCTTCCAAATAAAAAGATGCGGTAACTCAAGCAGTCTCCCTGTTGTAAACATCTCAGGGCCATTTCACAGAAAAAGAAAACCCAAAGCTTTAAATTAAGGCAAGAAACCTACCCTCCCTGCCCAACCCCAGCCTCTTCTGCCCCTTCTTCACTCAGCACCCGTTTCTAAGTCTTCTTCCCTGGAATATTTCCTGCCTCCATTTAAACTGTAAGCTTGGAGTAGAGGGGACCACCTTCTCTTGCTTTAGTTACACCTCCTTTTTCTCCTTGTTTTTCCTCCTGCCTGCCCAGCAGGTTGGGAGTTACAGAAGGAGACAGGATGTCTGCTAGAAGGAACAGGAGGCCACTGAAGGATGCCTCTAGTCCCTCGTCTAAATGAGTAGGTGGGCACAGGACCTTCCAAGCCCCAAGGCTTGCTGTTCTGCTCAGGTGCTCAGCACACATCATTTACGTGCCAAGGTACTAACTACTATGACCCATATTACTCTGGCATGCTTCAAGCTGGGCTGTCACGCCTAGCGAAGTGCCGAGAAGAAACCCAGTAAATGATGAACGATGAAATTCTAGACCTAAATTCGATCTCCTGGCCAAACACTAAGAAAACATCTCAAAGGAATCTGATGGTCTGGCAAAAACTCCCTCCCAACAGCAGAGCCGGGTAACAGAGTGGGCTCTCCTGGCCTGGGACTCTGCAATGCCTGGGGAACAGGTGGGGGATTGGAGAGAGGACCTGGGTGGGAACACAGGCAGGTTCATCAGGCTGCTGCTACGGAAACCAGAGGTTCAATACAGCCAGTGTTTCACCCCCAGATTCTCCCTCCCACCAAGGCAAATGAAGAGGGCTCATAAAGGTTTACCCTTGAGGGCTTCTCCCCGCCCCCCACCAATTTAAGTTTCCCCTGATGGTCATTTTAGATGTAGTTACCCATATGCAACCGTGTTCTTGTCCAATCAGTACTTTGTGGATAAATGAATGACCTTAGATGCCTGCTAATTGCTAAGGGAAAGAGAAGCTTCATGCTTCAGGCCAACCTAGGGCCATTTCTAGCCAGCCCAAGAATTAGAAACATCTCTCTTTAAACCACTGTAGTTATTTTTCCCACCAGGTATCCCCTTCAGAAAGTATTCTTCTTGTTTATGCAAAGAAAGAGTCACTATCCTGATGGAGTCACCATATCAAAACAGGGACTAAAGGAATCAGGGAAAGAAAAATGTAAAAACATATTCTACTCACCATTGATTCACTAATCAGCAGTAACAACAGGGCTTCTTCAGTGTTTTCTTGAGGACAAAAAATGCTGTATAAAGAAAATTCACTTTGATATATGGCAATTTCAAAGTAACACAAAATATATGACTAAGAGCAGGACTGAATGCTAACAGCTTCTAGATTTTTATATAGTATAGAACCAAGCAAAACGCTGGATGATGGACACTTGAATTAATTTGTTTACTTCTATGGAATTTATACATTTTAACTATGCATTTAAATAGCAGGTAGCAGAGTAAAGCTGTAGAAACCAAGTTAAAAGCTCAAGTAACATTTGTGACTATTATAGAGGCAGAAATTTTGATAAGTACAAACTGACATTGTCTCAATAACACAGATTTTCTCCTAAACCCATTATGAGTTATAAACTGCAGACATTTCACTACCCGGTACTCTTCTTATATCTTACTTGCTAGCTGGCATATTGTATATTGTCATTTCGATGAAATAGGAGATTGGAAGCAATTTTAGAGTTTGGATAATTCCTAGGACACTGTAAGAGTTTCGTGAGCTAAGTGAGCTATCTTACAGAAACACACATGCTGTATTTTGGGGTAACACACAAGAACTGTCTTATTGATCAATTTTGTGGAATTTGGCTAGACTCAACATCTTGGATTCAAAGGAAAGGCTTTTAGGCTCAATGTTGCTCAGGATTATAGAACAATAAAAGCCAAACATAACTCTGATCTCCATTCTCTATATCATTTTTTTTTTCTGGTTTGAGCATTTTAAAAGACTTCCTGCAATTTTCTCCATTCTAAAGCTCTAGAATCCTTGAGTAGAACTGTGAGTTGCATCACAAGCTGGGCCAAACTCAAGTCTTTTTTGTGGAACGCTAGAAGAGTGCAGGAAGAATGAACTTGGTTAAGGACTTCCCCCAGTCAGTGGTTAAGACTCCACGCTCCTAATGCAGGGGCACAGGTTCAGTCCCTGGCTGGGGAACTAAGATCCTGCATGCCGTACAGTGGGGCCGAAAACAAGAAGTTAACTTGGTTAAAAACAAACAAACAAACGCCTGGATGTTTTGGAGATGACTAAATAAAGACTAAATTTACACCTTCCCTGGTGTACTATTACATTTAACTTAAGAGAAGGGATGAGGCCCCATGCCACCCCCAAATGGTCAAAAAATGTTTTCCAAATGATTCTAAATACTTGTTCTTTTTAAGTGCCGGCAATTTTTGTACTGTGTCAAAAGACCATGAGGAGTAAGAAAAGTACAGTGGCTGAGACTTTACAACTCGGACATCCTGGACGTAAGGAGACCACCTGTGGGACGGTTCCTATTGCTCTTTCAGGACTAAGATTTTAAAAAAGCGCCTGTGAGCTTCAGGGCAGCAAGGGAGAAACAGACATAGAGAACAGAGCTATGGACATGGGAAGAGGGAGTAACGTGGAAATGTACAGGCCCGTGTGTGAAACAGATGGAATGGGAACCTGCTGTACGACTCCGGGAGCTCAGGCTGCAGGCTGGGGCAGGAGAAGATGGGAGGGGGTCCGGGAGGGAGGGGACATGGGTGTGCCTGTGGCTGATTCTTGTTGAGGTCTGACAGAACACCACAGAATCCTGTAAAGCAATTATCCTCCAATTAAAAAATTTTTTTAAAGTGGGGAGGGGGGCGCCTGTGAGCAAGGAGCGAGATTCTAGAATCTGCAGTGACCTCATTTAAGAGGTAGCTTTAGGTGCCTTGGGTGTTTACAAGACAGAACTCTTCTTTCCCCTTAAATTCAGAAATAGAGCCTACAGGCTTTGAATTCAGAATGCTCATGTGAGTGTGTGTGTGTGTGTGTGTGTGTGTGTGTGTGTCCATCCTGCCATCAGTTCCTGACATTCTGGTTCACGTTCACATGCAACTGGGGCCTCACAAAAAAAGCAGTAACATTAAGCTTTTTTTTTTTTTTGCTCCATAGCTAGCCAGCTCTGCATTGTCCAGACTAACTGAAAAGAGAGACAGCCCATGCTAATTGTGACTTAACACCAGCAAACTGCGTCCAAAATAATCCCCAGATTCCATCTGCACCGTCTAGGCTGCTTGTATGTGAGGTTGTGTTATTTTAACCAGAGCTGCTAACAAGTAGCACATTAACCGATTCTAATTCTACTTCCTCTACCCTTCCTCTATCCTCTACGCTTTTCAAGGCAGGCAAGATGGGTCCGCAGGGGCGCTGCAAAGCTCTGAGGACCTGCAGGAAGAAGCAGGGACCAGAGGAAGGGAAAGGACAGTTTTGAGACACACCTGAAAAACTGCAGACTGTAGTTTACCCCCCGCCACTTACGAATTCTCTAGACCTATTTCTGGCCGTTCTTTCCCTCTTCCCTGCGGAGCTCAGGGTGGACAGTGAAAACTGCTGGGCTCTCCTATTGTGATGTTGTCCCCTTAGGGCCCAAGAGTGTCAAGGGGAGGTCCTGGGCCCCCAGGCCTCAGGCTGTGGAGCTGGGAAACTGGAGCCTTAGATCTGGAGGAAGGTGATGGAAGAGCTGGCCATTTATCCCTTTGGTTCTGACATGAAGTAGTTATCAGGATCTTTCAATGTCCCTCATTGTTATCCTTCAGACAGCATCCTCATCCTTACCAAAAACCTCTGCATTGGTTGCCAGGAGGCTCAGACCTGTATTTGGGCGCCAGGATAATTCTTTCCCCTCTGAGGCCTACAGAGGGGCTTAGCATGGCATGTGGCACTCCTAGGGTTCGAAAAATCGTTATCCGCTTCCTGGCACAAAATCGGCGCTTCTAGCCTCCTCTTCACTTTGTGATAACTGTCTAATCTAATGTGCATTTCTCTATCTAAGCCACCTCAAGTGCTTCTTATGAGGAGGAATACAATGGAAGAAAGAAAAAGAAGCAAAAGGTGTCCATGTTAGGAAGAAGTAAAACTGTATTTGCGGACGACATGATCTTGTATATAGAAAATCCCAAGGGATCTAAAAAACTATTAGAACTAATAAAGCAGTTCAGCAAGACTTCAGCGTACACGTTCAATACAGACAGTCGATTGTATTTCTATATAGTTGCAACAAACAACCCCAAAATAAAAGTAATAGTAACAATTCCATTTATGATAGTATTGAAAAGAATACCACACACACCAAAACGCCCTTAGATAAGTTTACAAAAGAAGTGCAAACGTTATACCTTGAAAACTTCAAATTGTTGTCAAAAAAATTGAAGGAAAATAAATGGAAAGACATTTCATGGTCATGAAGACTTAATATTGCTAGGATGGTGCGCACGTGTGATAAGTCACTTCAGTCGTGCCCGACTCTTTGTGACCCCCATGGACTGTAGCCTGCCAGGCTCTTCTATCCAGGGACTCTCCAGGCAAGAGTACTGGAGTGGGTTGCCATGCCCTCTTCCGGGGGATCTTCCCAACCCCAGGATCGAACCCATGTCTCTTAAGTCTCCTGTATTGGCAGGCGGGTTCTTTACCACTAGCACGACCTGGGAAGCCCTGCTAAGATGGCAACGCTCCTCAAATTAATCTACAAATTACACTCATTTCCTATCATGATCCTAGTTGCTCTTTTTTGTAGAAATAGACCAAATGATCCCAAAATTCATGTGAAAATATAAGGGTTTCGGGGGAAGGCAGGCTAAGGGGTGCTAGGTTTATTTGGGGGTAATAAAATATTCTAAATTTGACCACAGTGATGAGCAATATGACTATATTAAAAGCTATATTAAAGCGCATTGTACACTTTAAATGAGTGAATTGTATAGTATGTGAATTAGATCTCAACAAAACATTAATAAAAATGACTGTGTCTATTTGTGTGAAGTGAAATTTGTGTCTCAATAACCATTCATGGCATGGGAATCTTCCCATTAACTAATAACTACATTTAACTTGATCTATGTTTTGCCTCCATAACTCTTGTACAGATGGGGAAGCTGATGTATGGCAAAGACTGAGTGCTTCCGGAAAGAAGGGAGACACGGCCAGCACTCTGAGCTTTGCTTCCTTCAAGAGGTGAGGGCACACTGGAGTAGCACCCAGACAGACACAGAGCTTCATCCACATGTCAAACTTGACTGCGGGAGGAAGCAAGAGCTGGAGTCTTCAAAATACTGGCACTTATGAAGCATCCAAAGCTGAGGAAAATCTAGGGTCTATTTTTAAGGTTTAAAAACATTACCTAAAAAAGAACCTCAGTCCTGATGCTAAACAGCTCATAATAAGGGGTCAGCATTTTAAAAGTGAGAGTTTGAGAACTGCTAGAACAGATGTTCTATGAATCCAGATAAGGGGTAAGGAATGCAGGAAAAAGTTAAGAAAATGCTCACTAGTCTGAATCCATACTAGAAATGCAAACTGAACAAGATGATGAGAGAGAGAAAGACCAGGGTCAGTTTAAGAAGACCGAGAGGCAGTGGCCATTGGCCACAGGACTGGAAAAGGTCAGTTTTCATTCCAATCCCAAAGAAAGGCAATGCTTTCTTTGAAGAATGCTCAAACTACCGCAGAATTGCACTCATCTCACACACTAGCAAAGTAATGCTAAAAATTCTCCAAGCCAGGCTTCAATAATACGTGAACCATGAACTTCCAGATGTTCAAGCTGGTTTTAGAAAAGGCAGAGGAACCAGAGATCAAATTGCCAACATCCATTGGACCATCAAAAAAGCAAGAGAGTTCCAGAAAAACATCTATTTCTGCTTTATTGACTACGCCAAAGCCTTTGACTGTGTGGATCACAATAAACTGTGGAAAATTCTGAAAGAGATGGGAATACCAGACCACCTTACCTGCCTTTTGAGAAATCTGTGTGCAGGTCAGGAAGCAACAGTTAGAACTGGACATGGAACAACAGACTGGCTCCAAATAGGAAAAGGAGTACGTCAAGGCTGTATACTGTCACCCTGATTATTTAACATATATGCAGAGTACCTCATGAGAAACGCTGGGCTGGAAGAAGCACAAGCTGGAATCAAGATTTCCGGGAGAAATATCAATCACCTCAGATATGCAGATGAAACCACTCTTATGGCAGAAAGCAAGGAGGAACTAAAGAACCTCTTGATGAAAGTGAAAGAGGAGAGTGAAAAAGTTGGCTTAAAACTCAACATTCAGAAAACGAAGATCATGGCATCCGGTCCCGTCACTTCATGGCAAATCGATGGGGAAAAGGTGGAAGCAGTGAGAGACTTTACTTTTTTGGGCTCCAAAATCCCTGCAGATGGTGACTGCAGCCATGAAATTAAAAGACGCTCCTTGGAAGGAAAGCTATGACAAACCTGCTGCTAAGTCGCTCAGTCGTGTCCGACTCTGTGCGACCCCACAGACGGCAGCCACCAGGCTCCCCCATCCCTGGGGCTCTCCAGGCAAGAGCACTGGAGTGGGTTGCCATTTCCTTCTCCAACGCATGAAAATGAAAAGTCAAAGTGAAGTCGCTCAGTCGTGTCCGACTCTTAGCAACCCCATGGACTGCAGCCTACCAGGCTCCTCCGTCCATGGGATTTTCTGGGCAAGAGTACTGGAGTGGGGTGCCATTGCCTTCTCCAATGACAAACCTAGAGAGCATGTTAAAAAGCAGAGACATTACTTTGCCAACAAAGGTCCATCTAGTCAAGGCTATGGTTTTTCCAGTGGTCATGTATGGATGTGAGAGGTGGACTAGGAAGAAAGCTGAGCACCAAAGAATTGATGCTTTGGAACTGTGCTGTTGGAGAAGTCTTGAGAGTCCCTTGGACTGCAAGGAGATCCAACCAGTCCATCCTTAAAGGAAATCAGTCCTGGTGTTCATTGGAAGGACTGATGTTGAAGCTGAAGCTCCAATACTTTGGCCACCTGATGTGAAGCACTGACTCACTTGAAAAGACTTTGATGCTGGGAAAGATTGACCGCAGGAGAAGGGGACGACAGAGGATGAGATGGCTGGATGGCATCACTGACTCGATGGACATGGGTTTGAGTGAACTCTGGGAGTTGGTGATGCACAGGGAGGCCTGGTGTGCTGCAGTCCATGGGGTCGCAGAGTCGGACACGACTGAGCGACTGAACTGACTGACCAACTGAGAGGCAGTTACCCTGAGAAGTGCTGCCCCCGAAGCTGCAGAGCGGTGCTCAGAAGCCTCACCGCGATAGCCCTCCAGTCCCCATGTCTGTCAGCGCTCCCCGGGGCCTCAGCAGCAGCAGCCTGAGGGCTTTCCGCCATTTTCCCACCGCACAGTGACTAAAGGAGGTGTCCTTAGTTATTCACACATGTTCCTCTTTCCCTCACTGCGAGGTTGTGAAAAGCCACCAGCCTCGGTCTTGTGGGAACAAAGACGGGAAGGAAGGCTCTGAAGGGAGGAGTCGGGAATGAGCCACGCCGGGTCTCGTCTTCCTGCCGCCTCGGGGCCTCTCTCTGTCTCCCGCCTACTCCTTCCCGAGGGGGAAAGCCCAGAGGGAGCTGGCGTGGACCCTTACGCCACCATCCTCGGAGGTGATCCAGCCCAACTTCAAAACCGAAAACAATGAACGCACTCTACAGAGACGTCACCTTTCAGTCACTTGTAAATTATGAATCATTTGTTAATTACTTAATTCTCCTTCTTCTTACAGCTAATTCGGTGTAAAACAAATTTTTAAACAAAGGATCAAGGAATTGCTGAGGAAAAGAAAAAAAGTGAGCTCTGGCTTACTAATAACTTTGTATGATGCTGAAGTTCTTGTAATAATCTGAATGAAAATCCCAAAACCAACAGTGAAGACTGAGAATAGCAACCAAGCTATTTTAGATAAGAATGAGAGCATTTTCTTACTTAAAAGGTCCCCACTAGTGCATGGATTTTGCTGAAGTTATGAAAAATAAAGAGGTATCTTTATTAAACTGGTAAATTAGACTTGCTCGTCTGGTTCTCTTTCAGGAGAGAAAAAATCTACCCTTGAACTTCTATACACTCGTGTGTGTGTGTGTGTGTGTGTGTGTGTGTAAGTCGCTTCAGGCGTGTCCGATGCTTTGTGACCCCATGGACTGTAGCCAGTCAGGCTCCTCTGCCCGTGGGATTCTCCAGGCAAGAACACTGGAGTGGGTTGCCACGCCCTGCTCCAGGGGACCTTCCTGACCCAGGGACTGAATCCTGGTCTCCTGTCTCCTGCCTGGGCGGGCGGGTTCTTAACCGTTAGTGCCGCCTGGGGGCCCCAAGTCTCCCTCCCGTCCCCGACCCACAAATGAGGCAGCAGTCCCCGTACTTCTCTCCTGAGTAGACGCGCGCTTTCCGGGTGAGCGTGTAGGTTTTCGTGTTTGCTCCTTTCCGGAGAGGATCGTCCAGGGGTGACTGGCATGGTGGATCCTCCAGAGGGTTCCAGTAGCTCTGCTCACACATACCCCGCAGCAGGATCTCCGCCAGCTGCCTGGCTATTGTCTGGGGACAGAAAGGAGCAAAGGGACAGCCGTCAATCTATTTTGTGTCATTCACTCATTCATTTGCTCATTTAGTGAATATTTTTCAGCCACCACTTGGTCATCACTATTCCAAGACTCATTAAACATTTTTACTTTGATGAAAATTCTCCCGTTGATGACAATAAAAATAACATTTAAAAAACAGATAACCTCATGCCCTTCAAATGCTGCCCTGCTTCTGTTATATTCTGGAACACTAAACATGTTTTGGACCTGAAATTTTTAGTTAAGCTCTTTTCCAAAAGCTCTTATATTAACTAAATAATAGGTGAACTGCAAATATTTTCATCACTCTCCAACCGATGCCTGCTAAAGCCTGAAGGTGGCAGAAAGCCAGAACTCAACCTAGATGATGTAATCCCTGAAAAAAGTCTCTTTGTTGATGAAAAGAGGATGTCCGGTGCAGATTTTTAGAACGTCTTCCTTCTTAGGCGTGCCAAGGACAAGTCCTACGTGTCCCTGCCCTGGCCCTCAGCACCTGAGACCCTGACCTCCTGGGTCTTCTGGCCCAAGGCTCCCACTGGCCTTGTGCAAAGTGCAGAGAGGGCAAAGTGGGAACTACAGATACTGATCAAGAAATACATTTTTTCAAAGCCGGGTAGGTATCTCTTTTCTCACTGTGAAAACTCAGAAATGTCTGAGTCTTGTCCTCCTAGACTGGATGCAGATTACTGTGTTTTCCTAACTCTGTAGCTCTGCTGCCTGGGACAGCACCATGGGTGCTCACGTGCTATGTCACCCAGTCCTGTCCGGCTCCTTGCGACCCCCTGGACTGTGGCCTGCCAGGCTCCTCTGTCCATGGGATTCTCCAGGCAAGAGTGCTGGAGTGGGTTGCCACGCCCTCCTCCAAGGGATCCTCCCGACCCAGGGATGGAACTCGCGTCTCTTATGTCTCCTGCAGCGGCGGGTTCTTCACCGCCAGCGCCACCTGGGAAGCCCCAATAGCGCCGCGGACGACGTACTGGGGGCGGGAGAGAAGGCAGGTACTAAGAACTGTGCTAACGGATGTCCTCATCATCTCCCAGTGACCAAGAAGAGAAATTTTTAAAAATCCCTCTGAAAATATGACTGCATTGCAGGGTGATCCAGGCGACCTCACGCTCAGCCAGAGGCAGGGAAAGAGAGCGCCACCCAGCAGGTTTCCCGCGTGGTTTTAGCGTTCTCTGGAAGAGGCAGGCAAAGGATACTGATCTTCTGAGAACAAGACTTTTTAAACCAATATGTTCCAGAAGAGAACTTTGCTAGGCTTTCATCTATGGGAAATCTCTAAAAACACCACAAGGAAACCTAAATGCAAACCAATCACTAGCTTAGTGGTTCCTGATAACCACTGGGTAAAGGCAAATTTTCTTCATTATTCCCAAGTAAGACCCACTGGCTTTAAATGTCTATAAAAATGTGAAATTAGATGCACTCCGATCATCCCCAACTGAGCCATCTGTAAAGATCTCATAAGAACACGATTTTCAGGACCTAAACACTTCCTGGACCATTTTCTTAAACCTCCCGTTACGGCCTCATTTTGATCTCACTGCAGTCATATAAACTAATGACTTCTGCTGGAAGCATCAGCTGGCAAGAATAACCTCCACTGGCTCTAGCTGAGGGAAAAAAAATGTTAAAGGAGAAAAATGAACAGGAACTTCACATTGTGGATGTATCTGCCACAGAGGGATTCTAAGGTAAAAGTCTCTGTCCTCAAGACAGTCTGCTTGTCCGCTGCTGGACAGCTCACGTCAGACCTCATTTTCCCTCAAGGTATTAACCTTCCCGAGAGAGCTTTTCAATGAGGTTTTGATGTGATTGCATATATTAAAGGCATTAGCTCATCATGTACCTCCGATTAGGAAGGATGTTGGTTATATTCACTGAAAGCACAAATGAAGTTCAGAGGAGACTGAATAGGAGAAATTATCAGCAAGATCACCAACGTCTATGACACTTTTATGTTTTATACTCAGGGCATATATAGCTTGTAGTTTAAATGCCTAACAATTGTTGATAACTACCAAATATACTTCAAATGAAAGGAAAGAAAGGAAGAAAGCTGGTCTGGAAGAAGAACTTGAACTTCTTTGTACAAAGCTGGTCATTAAATGCACTTTTTTTTGCATGTGTTTTTAAACTGTGATAAACCTCACATAACATTCACCATTTTAAAGTGTGCAATCCAGTGGCATTTAGCACACTCACGGTGTTGTACAACCATGGTCACTATCTAGATCCAGAACACTCTTTACCCTAAAAGGAAACCCCATATCCTTTAAGAAGTCACTCTCCACTCTCCCTCCTCCCGCACCCTGGGAACAACGACTCTGCTTCCTGTGTCTGTAGGTTGCCTGGTTTACATTTCACATAAAAGGAGCCAAACAACATGTGGTCTTCCTGTGTCTGACTCCTGTCACTCAGCATAGTCTTTTCAAGGTTTGTCCACAGAGCAGCATGAACCAGCCCTTCACTCCTCTCTGCAGCTGAATGATATTCCATCGTATCCTGTTTATTCAGTCATCAGCGGTAGACACTTGAATTGTTTCCATCTTCTGGCTACCGTAAGGAGTGCTGCTGTGAACACTCATACATAAGTTTTGGTTTGAAAACCTGCTTTCAATTATTTGGAGTATTTATCTAGGAATGGGGTTGCTGGAAATGTACTTTTAAATCCTTCTCTGCTATAGTTTCACTCCAGAGTTTACAAAGCAACTTTTCCATCTCCTAGTGTTAGTCGCTCAGTCGTGCCCGGCTCTTTGTGACCCCATGGACTGCAGTTCACCAGGCTCCTCTGCCCATGAGATTTTCCAGGCAAGGATACTGGAGTGGGTTGTCATTTCCGTCTCATAAGGATATTATAAATTTGCAATTATCAGCTAATCGAAAAGGAATCAGACAGCAATTAAGAAACACTGTCTTAGAGAAGGAGAAAAATCGTATGACATCCTTTATGTGCAGAATCTAAAAAGAAATTATACAAATGAACTTTTTTACAAGACAGAAACCAACTCGCAAACTTAAAGAAGGAATGTAAGATTGCCAGTGGGTAACAATGGGGGGAGCGACAGTTAGGGAGCTTGGGATGGACATTTACACACCGCTATGTCTAAATGGATGACCAGCAAGAACCTGCTGTAGAGCACAGGGAACTCTGCTCAATGTCGTGTGGCAGCCTGGATGGGAGGCGAGTTTGGGGAAGAATGGATATATGTCTATGGAAGGCTGAGTCCCTTCACTGTCCATCTGCAACTATCACAACATTGTTAATTGGCTATACTCCAATATAAAATAAAAAGTTAAAAAAAAAAACAAAGTCTCACACACACACACACACACGAGAAACCCTGTCTCACGAGTGGCAATAGCTAGAGAAGCTTCCTCACATCCGGTGGAAACCAGAGGACGCCAGTGAAGATGTCCGAGAAGTGTTTCTCAGCTGGGCTGGGCAAAGAATCACTTGTGGAAAGTAGAAAATACAGGTTCTTGAGTCCGGCCACAGGCTGGCATTCCCGAGGTCAGGCACAGGGATGCGTGTTTGCTCAAAGGCCTCAGATGTATCGGATGCACACTGCTGGCTGAGCACTCAAGGAATTAGAAACAGTTTTATTTAGGTCACTCGTGGACCATCAACCAAGACCAAAGGTGTGCCTGCAACTCAAATGTGACACTGAGTGTGAAGTGACTCCCCTCGTGTTGACCGTGAACATGTCAATCACTCAGTTGTGTCCAACTCTTTGCAACCCCATGAACTGTAGCCCGCCAGGCTCCTCTGTTCATGGGATTTCCCAAGCAAGGATACTGGAGTGGGTTGCCATTCCTTCTCCAGGAACTCTTTCCAATTTAGTGATCAAACTCAGGTCTCCCGCATTGTAGATGGATCACTTTACCCCGTGAGCTACCAGGGAAGCCCATGTTAACAGTAACCAGTTAGTTAAGAGCTGGAAGTGTCCAGGGCCAGCTTTAGTCCTAACAGGCTTCCTTTAGAAGCCTCTTCACTGGGTTTGTCAGGAAAAAACAAAAACAAAAACACTTATTTCTGGCCAGAATCCTACCTCACAGGATTTTTATAAGTTAAAACACATTGATTGAAAATCATAACCCTTACACAATCATAGAAAATATTCTCTAATTCTGGAAAATAATGTTGGCGTGAGCAACAGGCAGACTCCTGTGGTGCAGTCCGTGTACACGTGCCTTTTAATGAAAAAGAACCATTTATTTCCTTAGTGAAATATATATTCTTTGAGAGTCTATATTTAAGAATTTGAAAGATTGGCTAAGTGAGCTTTTAAAACAATTACAAGAACACTTGCCAGTACTCTCATTATGCTTTCAAATCTTTTAAGCTGTTCATGCTGACCAGTTGGGAAGTTTTATGGAATGGGGGGGAGGTCAATTTGAGAGAAAAGACATGTGGCAATAATTTTTATCCATATTTTTGCAGGGTTTTTTTTTCGCTTAAAGAACTGTGTTGATCAAAACACGTTTTCTTTGAACTTCTGAGGCACCCATGAATCATATCAACACATAAATAAATGTCAAAGACCGAGCGAGTTCTTGCTGGGGCGTGTGTGTGTGTGTGAAGTCATCCATCTTGTTTTACCTCCTATAATTCTGGGCCTGCCAGGTGGCGCTAGTGGTAAAGAACCCACCTGCCAATGCCGGAGACTTAAGAGACGCGGCTTCAGCCCCTGGGCTGGGAAGACCCCCTGGAGGAGGAGATGGCAACCCGCTCCAGTGTTTTTGCCTCGAGCATCCCATGGACAGAAGGGCCTGCCAGCCACGGGACGTGGGGTCACCGAGAGTCAGACACGACTGAGGAGGCTTGGCACTGTAATGCCAGGAGAGCCTGTGGCTGAGCCGCCTGGACCTGCGAGTCGTGCGTCCACATCCTAGTGTTCTGGAGACGCCAAAACGAAGATACAGCCTCATTTCCTGTGACGGGAGTGGCTGAGCCTCGCCCAACTGAACACTCACAGCATTTAAAGGATTCCCGACAGACTTCCCTGGTGATCCAGTGTGTTAAGACTTCATCCAGGCTTACACTACGGAGGGCGTGGCTTCAGTTTCTGGTCAGGGAGTTTAAGATTCCACATGCCAGGTGGTGTGGACAAAAAAATAAAGAACCATGGTAACGGACGCATGATAACGGGCGGACGACAGCCCGGATGACAAAAGACAGAGCCCTTCGCGCAAATGCTGGGTGACTGCGGCTCTGAAGGGCACCCTGTGGAGGTGTGACTACGAGCCTCCCAGCAGGAGAGTGAAAGGTTTAAAAGGGAGGAGACAGAACTCAAGTCCACAGGCGAGCCAAGCTGCTGACCAGCCAGTGTATTTAACTAGCTTTCCTATTTCTGGGTTTTATGGTCAGTATAGTTGAACAGCTAGGTACTCCTAGGATCTAACGTGCTTTGCCCCATTCAGGGTGCAGTATGACCCTTCAGCACACAAACCACCCTGGTGTCCAGAGGGCCCAGTGCTGGCTGCCGCACAGGGTGCACGCCTTTCGATTTAACAGCGTGACCGAGAGGCGACTGAGAAGATGTCCGTCATTCGCCATCAGGGAAATGTAAGTCAAAACCACCGTGAGCCAGCACGTCACACTCACTAGGAGGCTAGAACTGAAAAGAAACAATACACAAGTGCTGTCGAGTGCGTGGAAAAGCTGGAACGCCCGTCACTTCTGGTGAGAACCTAAAATGGTGCAATCGGTCTGGAAAAGTTTGGCAGTTCCTCCAGAGGTCAAACGTAGAGTCACCATGTGATCTAGCAACCCCAGTCCCAGGTATATACCCAAGAAAAATGAACACAAGTATCCACACAGGGTCGTGCACGACGATGTTCACAGCAGCGGTATTCATGAGAGCCGACAAGCAGAAACAATCCAGTGTCCTAGGCACTGGTGGCTGAATAAAGACGGCTCTGTCCCACACTGGAACGTCAACCACGGGGGAGAGGAGTGAAGACACAGAGCACAGGGCGGGTGGGCCTTGAAAACGTGGGGCTAAGAAAAGCCAGTCACAGCAAGGCCACGTGCCACACAAAGCCGCTTATGTGACGTGTCCAGAACAGGCACATCCACAGAAATAGGAGGTGAGTTAGTGGCCACCCGCGGCTGCAGGAAGAGTAGAATGAGACTGACCAGTAACAGGCATGGAGGTTTTTGCGGGGTGATGAGAAAGTTCTGAATTGAAATATAAATGACGGCTGAACAATTTTGCGACTACTAAACTCCAACGACTTTAAACTGGTGAATGAATGTGTATAACAATATGCTTCACTGATAGAGTTTAAGATGTATAACGTCTGTATTACCTGATGTGTGATGATACGTCATATATAATTTATATACGAAAGCGAGAGAAGGTGCCCGCAGCGCCTTCGGGCCTGAACCAAGTCGGCAGTCACACTTACCATCCGCAGGTTTTGGGTTGTTCTGGTCTCAACCGCTCTGAGGAGCTCTCTGAATCTCCCGACTCCTCTTGTCAGGCTCCTGTGGGCACACAGAATTTGACAGGGCTCCCATCCGGCGCCTATTAATGTTAAATATTTTATACACACATTCCACTGCATTTTGTCTACATAAAAGCTGTCGGCGAGACGGTAAGCGAACCATCGCTCGGCACATGTCTGTCCGTCTTTGCTCAAGTCTGAAAAATCTGACCTAAGATTGATGGGCTTTGGTGCTTCCATAGTCAGAGTTTCTCAAGCAAAGAAATGTTGGAAAGCCAGATCTGAGGCAAAAAAAAAAAAAAAAAAGGCAAGATATCTTTCACGAGTCTATCTTCCACCCCCCAGTAGCTCAGCCTGCTCTGTTAAGTGGTGCTAAACTCTTTTCATCCCAGAATGGCTGGCACAAAGGTACAGGAATGTGTGCGATGTGGGAAAGGGTGTTGTGACCTGCCTCCTTTGTGGGCGAGACAAAGGGCAGAGGCATGAAAACCGAGGGGCTCCATCAGGCAAGCGCTCTCTGTCTTCGAGAACACACAGGACTGCCCAGTAAAGCCGCCCGCGCCCCCCCAGCCTAACCCCAACCCCAGCAGGCAGGCAGAGGGTCACAGCCCCTCCCGAGTGGGCAGGCGCCCCTGGGCTGAGGTCAGCGCATCTCACACACGGCCACACACCTCACCGCGTGGGTTGCACGTTTTGTGAAGAGGCAAATCACACCTGGCTTCACCCTGACCCACACGCCCAGACCCCACGTGTCTGTCCCCCCTTTCTGAGGCTGTGCCCGGCCCGGCCGGCTGGGATCACTTCCCTGCAGGTCCCTTTACACCGAGCACCGCCACCTCCTATGACATAACCCAGTGATATTTATAACCTGCTCATTAGAACACATCTCATCTTTCCAAAAAGCCGTCGAGCAGGTCAGCAGGTGCTGGCGCAGCAGAGGCCAGGTATCCGGCTCTCTCCTTGGATGACACTTTAAATTGCACAAAGGGATGAAAGCAAATGACACGTGGGCTCCGAGTGCTCTGAGCACTCACGGGGCTATTAACTCGTGTCTTATATCGACACGACATCCCAAGGCTCTCATTCACAAGAACACCCCCAGAACTTGAAGATAATGGTTTATTGGCGCCGGGACATAAGCGCTCCCATAGTCCTCTCGCCCACACATACCAGATGACATCGGATCAGAGGCTTTAGGGCAGCATTAAAAGAGAGGCTTGTGCTCAGGACCCCAGTCAGCACTAACGGAAGCGTGAATAAAAATTAGGTAATAGGCCTGGAACATGCAATCTCTGCTGCTTTCCCCTTCATTTGCTTTTATGGGGTCTGTGTTCACAGGCAACAGAGTATATTCACTTTGGACTGAAGCTGCGTTCTCTTAAGTAACATGGCGGGGTGTGAGGGGAAGGAACAGCTACAGCTGAGAAAGGGACAGGCGGGACAGAGCAGTGTCATTTTAGTCCAGAACCCCAGAGTAAACTCCTAGTGTGCACAAAAAGAGGCTTCCCCAGTGGCTCAGGAGTAAAGAATCCATCTGCCAATGCAGGAAATGTAGGAGACCCAGGTTCAGTCCCTGGGTAGGGAAGATCCCCTGGAGAAGGATCAACCCACTCCAGTATTCTCGCCTGGGAAATCCCAGGACAGAGGAGCCTGGCGCCTACGGTCCCCAGGGTCACCAGAGTCTGACATGACTGAGCGCACACAGCGCATACACATGAGCAAAGCATGGCGTTTTAAGCTGTGTGAGTAAAGACGGCGCTGAGGCAACGCAGTCGGAGGCCCGGGTTTACACGGCGGGGACAGTAGGCAGCATTCAGTCCAAACGCCGTACCTCAGGGCCAAGCCACCAGGTGGGAGCTGGCCCTTCAGCACGTCTCCCGGGCCCTCCTCGCTGAGGGAGATACCTGTCCAGTTACAGAAGCACAGAATGTTCTAGCTAGAAGTGATCCCGACATGACCTAGTCCACCGTGACCCAAAG
>NW_011494785.1:11177189-11178543 GCF_000754665.1 Bison bison bison
GGTGCCGTGCGGCTGGGTCCCTCCGCGCCCGCCGGAAACCATCACATTGTTAATCCAAAATAAAACGTTTAAAATAAAATACTGGGTGGGGGAAGGTCTGTTTTACATGATTAATATGCAAATTAATATGTACATAATATAAATCTAACGGTTCCAGTGATCCCAGCGAATGAGCTACTCCGAGGAACTGGTTCAAAAACTGGAAAGAAAACCCGCTGTCGCGGGAGAAGCAGCCGGGTGTCCAGGGCGAGGCTCGCCGCCGGAGCTGAGGGCCGCGGGCGCAGAGCTGCCGTGCGGAGGCCGGACGGTCTTCCCGCGCAGGGCCTGCGCCCCCCGGCGGCCGCTGCAGGAAGTCCCCGTGACCGGGGACCACGGCCCCCGGGCCGGCCAGCCCCGCAGCCACGCCGGAGGGCGGCCGGAGCACTGCCCTGCCTCTGAGCAAATCCGCGCTCTTCTCAAACTGCTTCCAGTTTTTTTCTGGGAAGAGCTTCGGCTGCAGATTGTGCTCATCAACAGAGAGTCCGCAGTGACCGCAGCGCGGGGACCAGCGCAGGGCTGGCGGCCGCAGGAGGGGGCTGGAGGGGGCAGGTCGCACATCTAAACGTCAGAAAAGGAACAAAGTGTCCTAAATACAGAGACATCCAACCACCAGCAGCTCTTACACCATTCATATGCTTCTATAGTCACATAATTTTATTCAAGCAATCACTTCCACGGTTGCCATGACGGCAGAAAAAAAAATTTTTTAAGATAATCATGATAGAAAGAAACAGAAAAAGATTAACTTGCAAAAATTACATTCTAGAGGCTATGAAATACCCCCAATTTGAGGGAAATAAAAACCACAGGGTTGCTTTCGTGTCTCTAAACTATTCGTTTTTTCTTAAGTGTTGACACGCGTGAAACAGCTCGAATGAACTGCTGCTTAGAAACTCCACTCCAAAACGAAGAGAAAGAGAGCCAAGGACTCTCCTGGGTTTGAGGGTTTCCACAGACCCTTGACATGAGGTCATTTATTCCGTTTCAACACCCCTGACTGAGAGAGTGCAATGATGTCAGAATTCATTATGGGAAACGAGTCTCTAAAAACGCTCTCGCCAGCATTCGAGCAGCGGGCACTGGCGAGCAGTCAGAACTCGGGGTTCACCTCCTGCACCTCGCTTCTTGAGCTGGGGGAGCTTGCCTCCGCGGAGGACAGTTCCCAGCAGCTCAGCCCTCACCAAGGAGAAAGGGCCTGCGAGTCCCTGGAGCACCAGCTGGCTGACAGGAGGGCGAAACCCGCCCACGTCGCGGGGGGCCGCAGCCCTGCTTTGCCGCGGGCCCCAGCTGCAGGGAGCGCTCGGGTGCGTCCTCA
>NW_011494785.1:11178677-11213657 GCF_000754665.1 Bison bison bison
CCGCACCCCCAGCCCCTCCTCCTCCTCCCAGGTCTCAATGCCCTGAGGTCCAGGCAGGAGCACGACCCCCTGAGGACGCCAGGGGGGCACTGACTGGCCAGCACCGGTCCCTTCTTGACCTCCTGGGTCCTGAAATCAGCATTTCTGATGGCTGGTCTCTGAAATCTACATTCTCACGTACAAATTTACAGCAGCGTCTGTTCATGTCCTGTTCTGCTGTGACTCCGAACTGCACACTCAGCTCTTTAATACTGTCACCTGTCTCTGAACTATCAAACCAAGGGGGAAACAAATAGGAAGGAAGCCAGAGCCGCAGAAGCAAACTCCAAACGGAAAACCAAGTCTCAGAGCAACTCAGAGACTAGAGAATCATTTCACCTGGTGATGGGCAGCGACTTCAACAGCAAGCTCAATCCATTATTTTACATTCATTTGCATTTTCACACACACTTCTTCGGAGCCAGGGGGAAAATACAATCCCTCCTCTTCCAGTTTGTCCTTCCAAATTATCTTCTAGCCTCAGAGTTTGGCCCAGGTCACCAGTGCACTTAAATTCAATATCAACCGTCATTGTCATGCAAACTCATAGTTCTGCTGTGAATAAAACACTTTTCATACGAGATGTCCAATTCCTAGGTCATAAGGGAAAGCTACTTGTTAGCGTAGGTTCAATATTTTTTATCCTTGTCTGTGGTTGAGAACTTTAAAGATCAATTTTAGAATAAGTCAACACAGTAGATCTCTTAAAGCTAAGAAATCGTTTGGCTTTTTCCACGTTCTTTCTTACCAACTGGTGTTCTGAACCTAAGTGTTAAGTTATTTCATAATTACTCAACACCAAACTTGGGCAGGGCTTCCCCAGTGGCTCAGACGGTAAAGAATCCGCCTGCAATGCAGGAGACCTGGGTTTGACCCCTGGGTTAGGAAGATCCCCTGGAGGAGGGCATGGCAACCCACTCCAGTATTCTTGCCTGGAGAATCCCATGGACAGGGGAGCCTGGTGGGCTACAGTCCATGGGGTTGCAGAGATGGACACGATTGAGCAACTAAGAACAGAACATACTTGGGCAAACTCTGGGAGACGGTGAGAGACAGGGAGGCCTGGCGCGCTGCAGCCCAAGGGGTTGTGAAGAGCCAAACCTCATCACACCATGGGTTCCAGGCTTGTCCCTGAGGACGCATGGTGAACAAGGGAAGCACCAGGAACCACGCGTGTCCTCACATCCCCGACGAGACCGCAGGCCCCTTGAGGACCCAGGTCTCTGTCCCTCAAACAGAGCCAGCATGCAGAGAGTGCTCAGTAACTACGTACTGAATGAGTGAACTTCAGAACTGCCAGGAGCTGAGTGAACCAAGACCCCGAGGGCATGCGTTTTCTCCCTGTTTCTTACCCCCTCCTTTCTCCCTGCACACAGATCACCAGGCAGCTCGGCAAGTGTTACTTTAAACAGAATCCGCCTCGTACCGGGTCTGCAGCATGATGTCGGAGGAGCAGTGACACGCAGGCAACGCGCCCAGCATGCCCTGCCTGGCAGCCTCGAGAGGGCTGTGTGCAGAACAAGGAGTTTGAGGTTTTAAAAAAAAAAAAGGCTTTCAGAGAAACTGTGCTGCCCAGGCGCCTTTCTGCATGCCCCTCTCTCTGCCCGAAGAGTCCTAGGTCATCCTCCAAGACCCGCTCAGAGGCCTTTCCTGCACTCCCGGTGCTGTCTGCAGGGTGCACGTGTTTTGAGCACGGACAACATTCAACACGCGATTTTCACTTGTATCTGTGTCTGCGGCCACCATAAGGGGACAGGCCCACAGTGTACCCACCTCTCCTTGTCCCAGCGGCCTCACAGAGCTGATCAGGTACCCAGGGGCCCCTAGTAAGCTGTGCACTCCCCGGAGAAAGAAACAGACAACGGTGATTTCACAGTCGTGACTACACACTAGGAGATGCACCTCACCACATCTGGACACTGTCATCACTTAGAACTCCAGAAACCAGAAATGCACCCGGGCTTCCCTGGAGGCTCAGATGGTAGAGTCTGCCTGCAACGCGGCAGACCTGGGTTTGATCCCTGGGTAGGAAAGATCCCCTGGAGGCGGGCATGGCAACCCACTCCAGTATTCTTGTCTGGAGAATCCCACGGACAGAGGAGCCTGGTGGGCTACAGTCCATGGGGTCGCAAAGAGTCAGACACGACTGACCGACTAACACAAAACTCAGTGCATCTCCAGGTCAATTTCTCTTTGTTCTCAGGTTTGGAAATGCTTCCCCTTCATTTATATGACATTAGTATCATCTACATGGGAAATGTCTGGAATCGAAACCAGGTCTCCCAATCTGGAAAGTGGGGGAAGAAAAAGACATCCTTCACACTCCAGGAGGCCGCGTCTGGCCGGCTGTCAGGGAGCTGTTTTTCCCAGAATGGATCCCAGCTTCTCCCTCTACACGCTCTTCGCCTCAGATCCAGTGACACACGTCCGTGAGGACAGATGGCTCGCTGCAGTCGGGGGACAGGGACCAAACCCACAACCTTGGCCTCGTTAGCAGAGGACTCTCTCTGATCCCGGGGTGAGCCGGCTGCCGCCCAGATACAGCGACGAAGGGCCTGAGAGCCGCGCGCCGGAGGGAGCCTCAGAAGTCTCTCTGCAAACCTAACGAGGGTTGTATGAGGCTTAGCAACGAGGGCTTCCTCGTGACAAACGCGAAGCCAACCAGGCGGCCCGCTCAGCCGGCCAGGCGGCCACGCCTTGGGGAGCAGGTGCTGGTCCCGGCAGGACGGGTGCGCGAGGCCTGGGGGCCCTGCCGAGCCCGCCGCTCCAGCCCGCGGAGGGTGACAGCCAGACGCCCTGCCTGTGTGTGTGCCGTCCTCAAGTCGCCAGGCTTCTCTGACTCTGCGACCCCATGGACCTCGGCCTGCCAGGCCTCCCTGTCCATCACCAACTCCTGGAGCTTGCTCAAACCCATGTCCATTGAGTCGGTGATGCTACCCAACCATCTCATCCTCTGTCATCCCCTTCTCCTCCCGCCTTCAATCTTTCCCAGCATTAGCGTCTTTTCAAATGAGTCAGCTCTTTGCATCAGGGAGCCAAAGTATTGGAATTTCAGCTTCAAAATCAGTCCTTCCAATGAATATTAAGGATTGATCTTCTTTAGGATGGACTGGTTTGATCTCCTTGCAGTCCAAGGGACTCTCAAGAGTCTTCTCCAACACCACAGTTCAAAAGCATCAGTTCTTCAGCACTCAGCTTTATTTATAGTCCAACTCTCATATCCATACATGACTACTGGAAAAACCATAGCTTTGACTAGACGAACCTTTGTCAGCAAAGTGATGTCTCTGCTTTCTAACACGCTGTCTAGACAGCCAGATAAACTGCCGCAGGGGCTTGGACGGAAGGACAACATGCCCCCCTACTGGCTCTCCCCTCACCCCGACTCCCAGGCTCTGGGGAAACACGGGATATAGAAAGGCCCGCCCCCTCCCATCCTCCTTCCTTTTAACCTTTGGAAATGAGTCAAAGGATGTCCATCCTCATTCAGAAAACAACACCGAGCGTCCACTGGGCACGAGAAGAGGATGCGGGGATGTGGCGCTGGGCCAGCCAACGAGCATGTTTCCCCCTGAGCCCGGGCCTTTTTGCTTCTAATTTTATTTGCTTATTTTGGGCTGCGCCGGGCTGCACTGCTGCTGCTCAGGCATCTCTAGCTGCTCGAGTGGCGGCTGCTCCCTAGTTGTGGTGTGCGGCCTTCTGATTGCAGTGGCGTCTCTTCCTGCAGAACATGGTCTCCAGAGCACAGGCTCAGTATTGTGGCTCACGGGCTTAGCTGCTCCACGGCGGGTGGGATCTTCTCAGACCAGGGATTGAACCCATGCCCACTGCATTGGCGGGCAGATTCTTACCACTGGACCACCAGGGAAGTCCCTGAACCTGGAATTTAATGAGGCTCAGTTTGGCCTCAGAGGCCTCTCGGTATCTAATGCAGAGCTGAGCTCAGTCTCACGGCGCTTTTAACAAACAAACCAACGCTCACCTAGCACGTGAGGCTCGCTCTCCAAAGTATTCACATTCTCAAACAGCACAGAACACATGATCTGGAGCCAGACCATCCGGGCTCAGACACAAGCTCGGCCACTTGACTAGTTATTGACTGCGGGCAAGTGCTGCGCCTTGGTCTCCTTGTCTGTAAAATGGGGAGAACAAATGCACTCACCTCATAGACTGGCTGTAGGAATTAAGTGAGTTAATTATGGAATACACAATACTGTATCATTGCTCAAAACAGTTTTGGAATTCTGGAATCTACCTTCCAGTTGATATATAGACACACAAGTCTGTTTTACTTCCTTGAAGTCATTTAATACTGAAGAAGAAAAAAGATACTCCCAGTTTGATGGATTCATTCACTGTGCTATTTACTGAAAGCCTAAGAAAAGCTATGACCAACCTAGACAGCATATTAAAAAGCCGAGACATTATTTGCCAACAAAGGTCCATCTAGTCAAAGCTATGATTTTTCCAGTGGTCATGTATGAGTGTGAGAGTTGGACTGTAAAGAAAGTTGAGCACCAAAGAATTAATGCTTTTGAACTGTGGTGTTGGAGAAGATTCTTGAGAGTCCCTTGGACTGCAAGGAGATCCAACCAGTCCATCCTAAAGGAGATCAGTCCTGAATATTAGTTGGAAGGACTGATGCTGAAACTGAAACTCCATGCTTTGGCCACCTGATGCAAAGAACTGACCGTTGGAAAAGACCCTGATGCTGGGAAAAATTGAAGGAGGGAGGAGAAGGGGACGACAGAAGATGAGATGGTGGGATGGCATCACTGACTCGATGGACATGAGTTTGAGTGAACTCCGGGAGTTGGGGATGGACAGGGATGCACTCCATGAGGTCTCAAAGAGTCGGACACGACCGAGCGACTGAACTGAACTGAACTGAACCATGCTCACAATGATGAGACAACAACTGGTGTCAGGTGGGGAAAAGCTCTCTCCTGGGCCTTGTGGTCCCTCTAGCAGCAAAGAATGGTGACTGGGGGTGCTGGTGTCCATGGGGAGCAGCAGAGTCTCCACCGAAGGCCACAGGGCCCAAGATCCACACAACACAGAGGATGCAAAGGAACCGAGGGAGTAGGTAGCTGAGTCCTTCTTGTTCTAGCTCAGTTAATACAGCTAACATTTACAGGCTGCTCTGAATCAATCAGGGCCTCCCGGATTGTCAAATGGTAAAGAATTTGCCTGCCAGTGTAGGAGAGGCAAGTTCAATCCCTGGGTGGTGAAGAGTTCCTGGAGAAGGAAACAGCGACCCACTCCAGTATTCTTGCCTGGGAAATCCCATGATAGAGGAACCTGCCAGGCTACAGTCCATGGGGTTGCAAAGGAGTTGGATACGACTCAGAAACTACAAGAACAGGAACAACAACTGAATCAGTCAACAGGGGCCAGCTGAAACTGGAGGCTGTGGGCCTGGGTGGCTGAGCCGCTAGAGGCAGTTCATTGGGAGACTCGAGGTGCAGGCATCGAGCCACTAATGTGCCAGCAGAAGCTGATACCAAGCTGACAAGAGGACAGTTCGGCACTGACGCCACTCGCTTCCGTGGAGGGCCGTGTCCGCTCCAGACCAGCCCAGGCGGGAAGACACGCGCACGGAGCCCAAGAGGAGGAGAGACGCAGGCCAGGCTCCAAGAAGGGACAAGTTTCACTACAAAACCCCAAGACGCACCCAGGTAATCTGATAATAAAGTAGACGGAAGACTGTTTAGGGGGTAGTGCTGGTCTGCTAGCAGTGACTTCAAACATTCGTGGATTCCAAGCCACAGTCACGCAGTTGGACCAGCCTGCGGGAGACCTGGGTCTGATCCCTGGGTTGGGAAGATCCCCTGGAGAAGGGAAAGGCTACCCCCTCCAGTATTCTGGCCTGGAGAATTCCATGGACTGTGTGGTCCATGGGGTCGCAAAGAGCTGGGCACGACTGACGACTTTCACTTTCCATCCAAAGTAAATGTGCCCTTGACTCTCACACTCTTTGCTTCACTCCATTTCCTTACAGCTTAATCACTCAAGCGTATATCCTTGCACTACTTTTTTTTTCTTGATGAGTCTTTAAAATCTCTCTTAATATACAGGTTCCCCTTCTATCTCTTTCTTTCCGTTACAATTTGCCAGTTAAGGACTCTGAGCTGTTTGGCGCGTGGAGTTTCCCATTGGCTGGAAAACCACACGGTCGTGCAGGTCACCACAGTGCTCCTTTCCCTGTGTTTCTTGCATCTCGGAGTTGGATTTCAAGCCTTAACCCGTTCAGGTGTCATCCCTTTGCAAGACTTTGCTGGTGGCGTGTTCTTCCATCAGGAGGCACGTCGGGTCTGGCTGTGGCTCTTTGTTTGATGTTAGCAGCCCTTGACACTTGATGGTCAGATACGTTAATTCACTGGAGTTACAAAATGGTGACATTCTAATTCTCTCACTACATTTTAATTTACTAGCTGGAGTAATTTTATAGGGAGGTATTTCCTTTCATCTAATATTTGGTTTTCCATTTCACATAGTAAATGTAGGAAAAATGTCTGATTCTTTCTTTGTGTCTCCTTTTTGGATACTGAATTAGAACTCATGAATTTAAACACATCTGATGAGACTGCTACAATTCTTATCCTTCCTGAAATTCAAATTGCCCCATATACAGCCGGAACCCCATGTTAGAAAACATGGCCCGAGAAATCTTTCATAGTTCTCTTGCTGACTGATATGCAGAGATTTTACAAGCTTGTCTTATTTATTTCCTACCCCAGAAATGAATGAGGTTTCTTTTATTGGAAAATGACACTTCAAGATCACACTCTAGGTGCCAGAGATGGTCACTGCTACTGGGTCAGGCACTGAGTCAGACCTCCTCCCCTCTCCTTGTCCCTCTGAAGGACTTACTTCAAAGACTGTCTCTCTTTCTCTCAGCCTCTCTCGCTCACTCTCTCACACGCAAACATGTGTGTGTATTTACACACATGCACACACAGACACCTAATGATTTCATACTGATATTTCCAATTCAGTCATTCAAAATTAGGATTATACTTTATATATTATATATATACTTCACTTATATATTAATATACTTTATGTATATTATACAGATTCTTTACCAGCTGAGCCACCAGGGAAGCCCAAGATTATACTACAAATAACCCATGCTGGAGAGGGTGTGGAGAGAAGGGAGCCCTCCCACACTGTTGGTGGGAACGTAAGGTGGTGCGGCCACTGTGGAGACCAGTGTGGAGGTTCCTCAGAAAACTAAAATTATCATATGATCCAGCAGTCATGTTCCTGGTCATATACCTGGACAAGACAGTAATTCAAACAGATACGTGTATCCCAGTGTTCACTGCCGTACCATTCGCAACAGCCAGGACATGGAAGCAGCCTGGATGTCCATCAGCAGACGAATGGATACAGAAGATGTGGTACGCACTGGGCATACACCCTGAGAAAACGATAACTGAAAGACACATGTACCCCAGTGTTCACTGCAGCGCTGTTTACAACAGCCAGGACATGGAAGCAACCTGGATGTCCGTCAGCAGACGAATGGATACAGAAATCATGGTACATATATACAATGGAATATTACTCAGCTATCAAAAAGAATGCATTTAAGCCAAGTCAGTCCTAATGAGGTGGATGAAGCTAGAGCCTATTAGACATGAATGAAGAGTGAAGTGTTAGAATGAAGAAGGTTTCCCTGGTAGCCCAGAGGTTAAAGCGTCTGCCTGCAATGCAGGAGACCTGGGTTCGATCCCTGGGTCGGGAAGATCTCCTGGAGAAGGAAACGGCAACCCACTCCAGTATTCTTGCCTGGAGAATCCCATGGACAGAGGAGCCTGGTGGGCTACAGTCCACTTTAGAGTCGGACACGACTGAGCGACTTCACTTTAACTCAAACGTCAGAAAAGACAGACAGACACTGCACACTAACACACGCACGTGGGATCTAGAAAGACTGTAGTGATGCACCCGCCTTCAGGGCAGCCATGGCGAGGCAGAGGCAGACAACGGCGTGTGGGCTCCGTGGGGGAGGCGCAGGGCACGAACTGAGAAAACGGTACGGAAGTGCACACACGGCCACGCGCCACACGGCCAGCAGGGGCTCCTGAGAGACACAGGGAGCTCAACCCAGCTCTCCGCGGCCCCCTAGGCGGGTGGGGCGGGGAGGGAGATGCGAGCGAGGCTAGAAGGGAGGGGCGCATGTACACCTGCGGCTGATTCATGCTGATGTACGGCAGAAAGCAACACAGTATTATAAAGCAGTTATCCCCCCCCAAAAAAGCGGTACATATATAAAATGGAATACCACTCAGCCATAAAAATAACGCAATAATGCCAACTGCAGCAACGTGGATACAACCGAATGTTCGTATACTAAGTGAAGTGGGTCAGGAAGAGAAAGACACTGCGTGATATCACTTATATGTGGAATCTCAAATACGGTACACAGGAACCTGTCTGCAGAGCAGACTCACAGAGAGGACAGATGTGCAGTCACCAAGGGAGAGGAGGGCGGCAGGACGGGAGGTGTGGGACTCGCAGGGACAACCATTACCTGTCGTATGGACGCTCCACCAGGTCCTAGCACGGAGCTATACTCAGCATCCTGCCATAAACCACAGTGGGAAGGGATACTTTAAAAAGAATGTCTGTATGTGTATCCCTGAGTCACTTTGCTGCACAGCAAATTCAGGACTAGAGTTTTTCCTTGATTTCGTCTATCTTAAATGTATGCTGTCTTTCTCTCATACCCAGACTCCTGGTTCCGAAGGACATAGGGGAAAAAAGAATTAGAATATTCCATAAGCATTAATCTGCCCTATTTTATATTGCACAAAATGTTTCACGATATCAATACTAATCATACCACCATCATTATGATTACAGAAAAGCTAAAAAAAAAAACCCCTTATTTTCTGTATATGCTATCAGCATTCTCCTTTCACTTATTAGTTTATGGTTGGACTATATCCATTATGAGACATAGAAATAGGGAAGCAGGACATATGCTTAGAAAAAAGAAGAGTCAAATACTGAATGCAGAGCTCCAAAGAATAGCAAGGAGAGAAAAGAAAGCTGTCCTCAGTGATCAATGCAAAGAAATGCAGGAAAACAATAGGATGGCAAAGACTAGAGATCTCTTCAAGAAAATTAGAGATACCAAGAGAACATTTCATGCAAAGATGGGCTCAATAAAGGACAGAAATGGTGTGGACCTAACAGAAGCAGAAATTATTAAGAAGAGATGGCAAGAATACACAGAAGAACTGTACAAAAAAGATCTTCATGACCCAGATAACCATGATGGTGTGATCACTCACCTAGAGCCAGACATCCTGGAATGCAAAGTCAAGTGGGCCTTAGGAAGCATCACTATGAACAAACCTAGTGGAGGTGATGCTATTTCAAATCCTACAAGATGATGCTGTGAAAGTGCTGCACTCAATATGCCAGCAGATTTGGAAAACTCAGCCGTGGCCACAGGACTGGAAAAGGTCAGTTTTCATTCCAATCCCTAAGAAAGAGCATTCAAACTACCGCACAAATTGCACTCATCTCACATGCTAGCAAAGTAATGCTCAAAACTCTCCACTCCAGGCTTCAACAGTATGTGAACCAAGAATGTCCAGATGTTCAAACTGGATTTAGAAACGGCAGAGAAACCAGAGGATAAATTACCAACATCCCTCGGATCATCAAAAAGGCAAGAGAGTTCCAGAAAAACTTCTGCTTCATTGACTACGCTAAAGCCTCTGACTATGTGGATCACAACAAACTGTGGAAAATTCTTCCAGAGATAGGAATACCAGACCACCTTACCAGCCTCCTGAGAAATCTGTATGCAGGTCAGGAAACAACAGTTAGAACTGGATATGGAACAGTGGACTGGTTTCAAATTGGGAAAGGAGTACATCAAGGCTGTATATTGTCACCCTGCTTATTTAATTTATATGCACATCATGCACATAAGCCAGGCTGGATGAAGCACAAGCTGGAATCAAGATTGCTGGGAGAAATACAATAACCTCAGATATGTAGATGATACCACCCCTATGGCAGAAAGCAAAGAACTAAAAAGCTTCTTGATGAAAGTGAAAGAGGAGAGTGAAAAAGTTGGCTTAAAACTCAACATTCAGAAAACTAAGATCATGGCATCTGGTCCCATCGTTTCATGGCAAATAGATGGAGAAACAATGGAAACAGTGAGAGACTTTATTTTTGGGGGGCTCCAAAATCACTGCAGATGGTGACTGCAGCCATGAAATTAAAAGACGCTTGCTCCTTGGAAGAAAAGCCATGACCAAACTAGACAGCATATTAAAAAGCAGAGACATTACTTTGCCAACAAAGGTCCATCTAGTCAAAGCAATGGTTTTTCCAGTAATCATGTATGGGTGTGAGAGTTGGACTATAAAGAAAGCTGAGTGCTGAAGAATTGATGCTTTTGAACTGTGGTGTTGGAGAAGACTCCTGAGAATCCCTGGACTGCAAGGAGATCAAACCCGTCAATCCTGAAGGAGATCAGTCCTGAATATTCATTGGAAGGACTGATGCTGAAGCTGAAACTCCAATACTTTGGCCACCTGATGCAAAGAACTGACTCATTGGAAAAGACCAATGTTATTGGGAAAGATTGAAGGCGGGAGGAGAAGGGGATGACAGAGGATGAGTCGGTTGGATGGCATCACTGACTCGATGGACATGAGTTTGAGTAAACCCCGGGAGCTGGTGATGGACAGGGAAGCCTGGTGTGCTGCGATTCATGGGGTCGCAGAGAGTCGGACACAACTGAGCGACTGAACTGAACTGAACTGAAGTCAATATAAACTCACTCTGGATTAGCCTCCCTGCTGGATTCAGCCAAGACCTCAAACTGTCTGTTATGAATATGAACAAAGGATAGAGACTGTGCTTAAAGATTAAAGGAAATGATGAGTCAGCGGATGGGGAATCTCAGTAGGAAAAGGGAAACTATAAAAATTAACCAAGGGGGATTTTAGAGTTAAAAAGGATAACTAAAACGAAAAGTTCCCCAAATGGACTCAACAGCAGCTTTGAGATAGCAGAGAAATCACTGAACTTAAAGATAAATTAATAAAAACCATCCAATCCAAAGAACAGAGGGAAAAGAAGGCTGAAGAAAAAGAGAGACACGTAATGATAAAGCTACTGAAAAACAAAAAGAAAAATCTTGTAAGTAACAGCTGAAAAGTAGTTAATCACATAGAGGGGAGCAACAGTTAAGATTAAATCGACTTCTTATCAAACATAGTGGAAGCTATCTGCCTGGCAATGCAGGAAATGCAAGATACCTGGCTTCAATCCCTGGGTTGAGAAGATCTCCTAGAGCTGGAAATGGCAACCCACTCCAGTATTCTTGCCTGGAAAATTCCATGGGCAAAGGAGCCTGGTGGACTATAGTCCATGGGGCTGCAAAGAGTCAGTCATGACTGAGTGACTGAGCTTTAGTATATGTTGCACTATACTCAAAATGATGAAAGAAAAAAAAATCATCACAAAGAATTCTATATAGTGTAAAATTGTAATTCAAAAATGATGGCAAAATAAAGACATTCCCAGATAAACAAAAAGTGGGAGAATTCACAGCTAGCAGACACGCGCCAATACAAAATTTTACAGGAAGTCCTTCAGATTACCGGGAAATGACAACAGAGGGCAATGTGAAACCACAGGAATAAACTAGTAAGAGGACTAGAAATGTAAATACTTGAGTAAATATAAAATACTGTGTAAATATATTTTCAAATCTTGTCTTCTTTAAATTTCTATTACAAATAGGATTGTATGAGGAATTATTATATCGCACGGTTGTATTTATAACATATACAGACATTAGTAGCAAAAGAAAGAAGCTATATTAGAATAAAGAATGAAGCTACAGTAGAGCCAAACTTTGTATTTTACAGAAATAATTGATAATTTAAGATATGTTTTATAATTCATAGAGAAATCACCATAAAATTTTTCAAAAAATACAGGTTAAAAAATCAACAGAAGAATTAAAATTAATACTGAAAGGTATTTGCTTAATACAAAAAAGGGTAATAGGGAGGAATAAAGAATTCAAAAAAGATATGAAACATATAGAAACAAAAGAGCAAAATGGCAGAAGAAATTTAATCCTTCCATGTGTGTGAGCTAAACATTCCAATCAGAATGCGAATTTTCTAATACTGGATCAAAAAGTAAACTCCAACTATCTGCTGTCTACAAGAGATAAGCAAGAGATGTGCTTTAATTCAAGACACAAAATTGAAAGCAAAGGATGAAAAAGATACACCACGGAAACTATCCACAAGATGGCTGGAGTGGCTATAGTAACATCAGATAAGACAGACTTGTAGTGAAGAAACATCACTGGAGACAAAGAGACGTCTACGAAGGCACCTACTGCTGACACCTCGCTCTATGGTGGAAGGCTGAGCACTTCCTCCCTGAGGTCAGGCAGGAGTAAGATAGAGAGGTCGACCACACCACGCCCGTCCAACGCTGTATTGAAGGCTCTGGACAGTGCAGTAGGTGATTGTAGAAATAGGAGACATATAGCTTGAAAACAGGGAAGGAAAGCTGTGTTTATTCACAGATGACACAACCCCATACAGAAAAATCCTAAGTCATTAATCTGTTAAAAATTATAAGAACTAGTTAATAAGTTTAGCAAGGTTCCAAGATAGAGCATCTATTTATAAAAATCAATAGTATGTATATGAGAGCCAAGAATAATCTGAAAATGAAATTAAAACAATCATTCACAATAGCATAACATGAATAAAACAGGAACAAATTTAACAAAAAATTAAAAACCTATGCAATAAAAACTACAAAACATTTTTGAGAGAAATTAAAGAAACTCTAACTAAAAGAAGAGACGGTGGATTGGAAGATTCACTATGGTTAATGCTAAGCCATGTCCTACTCTTTTGCGGCCCCATGGACTATAGCCCACCAGGCTCCTCTGTCCATGGGATTTCCTAGGCAAGAGTACTGGAGTGGGTTGCCATTTCCTTCTCCAGGGACCTTCCCGACACAGGGATCAATCCTGAAACTCCTGCATTACTGGTGGATTCTTTAACGCTGAGCCACCAGGGAAGCCTGTTGTTAATGTGATAATTCTCCTTAAATCGACCTAGAGATTCACTGCCACCCTTACTAAAATCCTGGGAGGCACTTTTTTTTTGGTAGAAATTGACAAGATGATTCTAAATTCACATGGAAATATCAAAGACTGAGATAGACAAAATAATTTTGAAAAAGAACAAAGAGGACTTATACTAATTTCGAAATTTGCAATAAAGCTGCATATTCAAGATGGTATGCTATTGACTTAAAGAATAGATATATAATGACACAAAATACAAATTTCAGAAATAAACCTTTATATTTATGCTCAGGCAGCAGCAAGTAATTTTTACTAAAGTGTCAAGACAGTTTAATGGGAAAAGAGTTGATTTTTCAACAAATGGTGCTTAGACAACTGGATATCTAGATGCAAAAAAAAAAAAAAAATTTAACTTAGATTCTTACTTCACAACATACTAAAACATTAACTCAAAATAGATTAGAGACCTACATGTAAAAGCTAAAACTATAAAACTTCTGGAATAAAACATAGGAGAAAATCTTTATAGTCTAGGATTGGGCCAAAATTTCTTAGAGATGACACCAAAGGATGATCCAAAAGAGAAAAACTAGTTAAGTTGGACTTCATCAAAATTAACTTTTCCTCTTCAACTGATATAATTGAAAAAAATGAATACCAGCCAGATACTGGCAGAAAATATTTGCAAATTATGTATCTGACAAAGGTTTTGTATCCAGAAATACATAAGAAGACGACAATCCAGTTGAAAACAGGCCAAAGATCTGAATAGATGTTTCAGCAAAGAAGATACAGGAATAGCTAATAGCCACATGCAAAACTGCCAAACATCATTAATTGTTGGGGAAATGAACATTGAAACCACGAGGTATGGTTTTAACCACACTACAAACCCACCGTGTATGTGAGAGTCGTTCAGTCATGCCCAGCTCTTTGCAACCCAATGGACTGTAGCCTACCAGGCTCTTCTGTCCATGGGATTCTCTGGGCAAGAATATTGGAGTGAGTTACCGTTTCCTCTCCAAACCCACTAGACTGGCTTTAATTTTAAAATTGACAATACTAAGGGTTGAAGAGAACAGAAAGAAGCTGGAATGCTTACATTGCTGCTAGGAATGGCACAGTAAGATGCCACAGTCGCTTAGGAAGACGGCTTGGCAGTTTCTTACAACTTAAACACAAGCGTATCGCCCTTGTCTGGTGTCTCTTGGCCGATTTTCATTCTGCTCTCAGCATCGTCCTCGTCATGGGCCCCAGTCCCAGCAAAGAGCCTTAGTGGGATGGTTCCAGGTCTCTGGAGGGGCTGGACCGCTCCAGCCCCTCAGCTCTCACTTGGCAAAACTCTTTCATTTTCAGCTGCAAGTCCCAAATTGGCCAGACAAGCTTTCCAGTAGCCTTGCTGGCTATTTCTGGGTCTCCTGTTTGCAGGCCCTAGAATACCCGATTGCTGCCTTCTGCTTTCTCCCACACAAATGCAAATAACATGCTTGTCTTGAGCTGCTGGAAGTCTGTCCTGTTAGCTTGTATATGCTTTGAGGTTCATGAGTACATTTTCTCATCTAGTTTTGTTCTAAATGTTGTTTGTGGGGTTTTGGTTTTGCTATCTGGTTACTATCTTTTTAACGTCAAGATACAAGAAGACCCCCGAGCTCTGCCAGTGCTGTTCTTCCCAGGTTCCTCAGCTGCTCATTCGAATCTTCTCTTCTAAAGTGAAAGTGTTGTTTAGTGGCTGGGTTGTATCTGACTCTGTGAACCCACTGACTGTAGCCCAGCAGACTCCTCATCTTCCAGGCCAGAACTCTGGAGTGGGTTGCCATTTCCTTCTCCAGGGTATCTCCTTGACCCAGGGCTCGAACCCTCGTCTCCCGCACTGCAGGCGGATTCTTTACTGTCTGAGCCCCAGGGAGCTGACAGACCCTAATTTATCGTGCTTACCGTGTGCCGGACACTGTCCAAACACTCTACTTTCTAAGGCTCTTAATCTGCCACACAACACCATGAAGCAGGCGCTGTGCTGCACTCAGTCACAAACGAGGGAAATGAACCACAGAGAGGTCGAGGTCACAGCATTTTGTGAGAGAGAATTCACACCCAGGTTGCTGGCTCCAGCGGCAGTGCCCACTAACCCCGCGACAGCGCTGCCTGCCGAGAGCACAATAGGTGCGTTGTCCTGCCTGGGAGCCAAGACCACCGTCCCCGCCCGCCTCCCCGCAGGCCTCCTGAAGACGGGGAAAAGACCGTCCCCAAAGACCGGGCTCAAGTCAGCTCTGAGAAACGCGGAGAGCACACCCAGGCCAGTACCCGACCCCGCTGGCCCCGCTCCCGGACCCCCAGCCCGTCTCGTCACTGCCGTGCTGTCACAGGTGCTAGAATTCCTTGTTGACATCTTTGTCTTCCCCATGAGCTCATAGAACATTTTTTATTCATCTCAAATCCCAGAGCTTATCCTAGAGACTGGCAGCCAGCAGGCTCTCAATAAATGTCCATGGAACTGAGCAGGCAATAGCATCTCTTAAAAAAGAAAAAAAATCTAGCTCAAAATGAACTTGAAAGCAATATAATTGCATCTTTGAAAAAAAAATCTGTAATTCAGAGGTTTTACCAAGCCTGGCTAATGAGTTTTTCTGGGTATTTCTTCAGAAGAAATACAGTATCAGATTCTTCCTGGTATTTTAACTGCTTGTTTCCAACATGCAGATTGCTGCTTCTGATGCTAATTTGCCAGGGAGACTCAAAGAAGCAGCTCCCACGCCCTTCAACCACGCACCTGCCAGCAAAGAGACGATACCGAGGGAAGAGCCGGCAGAAGCAAAGTCACGGCGGGTCCCAGGCCTGGAGGGCTACCACCAGAGCCGCCTGGGAGTGGAAAGCAAAACGGACACCCAGACAGAGAGGAAGGTGCAAGACCAACCGTCAGCTGAAAGAAGCAATCCATTAACTGGTGCGAGTCTCGCAGTTTCGTGGAGGACTTTGCTGTGAGAATACACAATTATGTTGTAGCTATGTTTACTGATGTGCGGATCAGTGGCAGACATAGCTCCAAAAATATGAAGGCAGGTCTTTGTAAGAAAATGTATGGCCCCTCTCCTTTTCAAGAGAAACTTCTAGCATTTCCTAAGAAAAGTCATAAATGCTCCAAAGATATCTCAGTCATTTTCTGGGCTTTAGCTCAATCTCTCTGTGACTCTCTGTAAGAGTTGACTAAAAATATCTCTGCAAAAAAAAAAAAAAAGAAAGAAAGAAAGAATAGAGAGAAAAGCGATGACTTAGAAACAGGTAGGAAATATCTCTTGAAAAGAGCTGGGGCCTCGACCCCACGCCCTGCCCTCACAGTACGCATTCCCGCGTTTGGCAGCCACGCCCGGGCAGCGGGGCAGCAGGTGGACGAGCGCGGCCCAGATGGGAGCCCAAGCAGGGAAGCTGCTGGCTCGCCCACAGCCCCACCACCAACCCTGCCTCCCCAGCAGGCACATCTGGACTCACTCTGTGGCACGGACGTCACCAAATTACCAAGAAAGCTCCCCGCTGTCTGACAGGCGCACAGAGGGTGAGATCTGGCTTCCTCCTTGACCAGACGGGACGTGAATTCCTCTTTCCCAGCGCACACGTGTCATTTCAGCGGTCTGCCCTCGAGCCACTGCCTGCAAGGCCCGCACTGACACAGGCTCACAGGCTCCTGTGTCCAACTTCACTCCATGAGATGTCAACTCAAAGAGCTACAGATTAAAAAACAAAACATGCAGGTCTGGGAGGCTCTGGGAGCAAAGGTTCTCAACACTAAGCTGTGGAAGAGGATAACACACTCCTGCTGTGGGAACCCTGAATCCAGATGTGTCTGGGCTGAAGGAAGGAGGCTGACCAGCACCACGCTGCCACCCAGAGATGAAACAGTCCGTCAGACCTGCCTGGGGTCATTGTTCAGGCACTAAGTCGTGTCTGACTCTTGGCAACCCCATGGACTGCAGCCTGCCAGGCTCCTCTGTCCATGGGACTTCCCAGGCAAGGATACTGGAGGGGGTTGCCATGCCCTTCTCCAGGGGATCTTCTCCACCCAGAGATCAAGCTGGTGTCCCCTGCATTGGCAGGAGGATTCTCTACCGCTGAGTCACCAGGGAAGCCCCCTGCTTGGGCAGCATCTTATAATGCAGCCGGCATCATTGGAAATAGCCTTATCTCAGAGATCAGGCAGACAGCAGAAGCCCCTGTGATGAGCCCAGAAAACATATTATTTCTGACTGAGGACAAGGCGATGATTTGATCCCTGGCCCCCTCCACCCCCTTTCAATGGAAAGACATCACCTTTCCACATCCAGGAAGATCTGGAAGCCCAGAGCACAGCTCCGCCCTCCCACTAAGAAGCTGCGGCAGGAGCAGTAGTACCGTGAGCCCCGCCGGGGGCCGCGTCCACCCTGCACCCCAGGACTAGAACCCGGCTCAGCCCTTAGCGCTCAGCACACACGTGCTGTACTAACTCATTTTAAAGAAAACACACAACTGTCAGGCGTCTATGAGCCACAGCCATCCCTGAACAGGAGAGGTTCACTCACTCTCTCACTCCTTCACACACAGCCGTAGACAGACACAGGCCCCTCCCCAAACCAGACAGACAAAAATTCCTGGAACTTGTACGCCGGTGATGGCAGGCAGACAACAAACAGATCAGGAAAAAATACATAATGCAGGAAAGGGTTAACAAATTCCTTTCCTCTCCTGCTTGAGAATCTGACCTTAAGTTAACTTTTCAGTTCTGCTTCTCTGGAAACCTAATTAAAGATACCCATAGAATGTCAATTATGTTAGGAGGCAACATTGCTTATGTTAAAAATGACCCCTGATTGATAACTTGCATCTGGACTGGAAGGAGCTATAAATATCTGATGGGGACAACACAGCTTCGGGCTTCCTTGACTGCGATGACGTACAGCTGGGTATCTCCCCAGGGAGACATTAAACCAGGACTAAGCCCACCCTTCCTCGACGCGAGGCTCCTTCTCTAGAGCAGGACACTGCACGACAGGGGCGGGCAAAGCTCTCGAGTGGCCGGATGGACAATCCAGCCCACAGGCCACACGGGAGAGAAGCCCCCGACAGTGCCCGGCTGGCAGCCTTTGATTCTATTCTAGGTCAGTCTCAACAGACAGATGCCCAGTGTGGCGCATGAGTCTCGTGGGCTGGAATGCTAAACAACCTAAGCAGGTCCCTGTAAGCTCTGTTCACAGTATGCTTGATGCTGGTTAAATGCTGTTTGCTCAGTCACTCAGTCCGACTCTTTGCGACCCCACGGACTATAGTCTGCCAGGCTCCTGTGTCCATGGTATTCTCCAGGGAAGAATACTGAAGTAGGAAGCCATTCCCTTCTCCAGGGGACTTTGGGACCCAGAGATTGAACCTGGGTCCCTGCACTGCAGGCGGATTCTTCACCACCTGGGCCACCAGGGAAGCCCAATGCTGAGAAAAGTGAAGTAGAGCAGAAGAGCGGGCTGGTGGAGCCACACGCCCCTGGTGCCAGTTTAGGATCCTTTCAGGTCTAAACAACACTGCCCACCCGACTTTGCCTTTGCAAGTTAGCTCCTGTTCACTGATTCATCTTCAGGCTCTGCTCAGACACTTGCTGGGGAAACCTCCCCTGCCTGCCCACCAGGCCCAGGTCAACTTCATTTGCAGATGGAGTCTCACAGCAATGGGTACCTTGCCTCCTGAGCACCATCTTGGCGTATAGTCATACAACCAGGACTATAAGGACCTGGTTTCTTTCTGAGAGCAAGAAGCATATCTGGCTACTCACCATGTTACCCCCAGCACCTGGAGAACGTCTGGCAGGAGTGGGAGTGGAATAAACCCTGGTAGAACAAGTGAATGTTATAACAAACCATCTGAAACTAAACAGAGGTGGGCAGCGTTCCTCACTCCACACTGTACATTCCTGCTGTGTCTGTTCATTGATGATACCCCACCCAGAGTACGACCCGAGAGTCAGCCAGCTCACGCTGCCATCTGTATCAGAAAATTCCAGAGTCAATCTCTGGTCGTATCAAGAGTTATTGGGAAATATATATTTTTTTAAAAAGTTCATTTTGATTTTGAGACACCACTGTTATATAACCATCTCTTTCGGAGGAACTTGCAAAGTGAAAGGCTACATTTAAAGAACATAGTATCGCCTTCGCCTTTGCCGAGACTTAAGCCCACTGTAGTTACTTATCTTCCTGTTGGACTAGAAAATCCACTGGGATCTTTTGCTGTCTCTACCCTAGCTCCTAGCACATTAATGTTTGATGGATGAATAAATACGTGAATGAATAAACAAAGAATCTCCCCCTTCTCCCCATTAAAACAGAAAATCACTATCTTAGACAAGTTCAAGGTGAAGAACGGGGGTAACTTCCTGCAGCCACTCATCTTCAGGGAATTCTAGCTCTGAATGGTGGCTGACGGGGGCAGCCTGCAGCTGGGAGAGCCAGGCGGGGAGGGGCCTTGAGAGCTGCCGTCAACTGCCAGTTAGTTCACCAGCCCCCTCCCCTCCCCTCCCATCTCCCCTCCTGAAGCCAAGGACCACCCAACACGGAGGCACCCACCATGCTGGGCGCTGATATCGCTTCGGCGACACAGGCCTCTAACACGCAGAGCACACTAGCACTGGTGAAGTGCATGGAAAGCAACCAACCACCCGTCCCCATATTCACTCATGGAATGCGGCCCTGGAGTTTCATAAGTAAAACTGACAAAGATTCCTGTGTTTTCGTATTAAAGTTTTGACGGCATTAAGGGATGAGCCAGACCCAGTCTACACTGAAACGAAAGACAGACGCCTTGGCTGACGCTTATTACATAAATAATGACCCCCAGACTGACTTTAAAAGTCCTTATTTCTGAGTGTAATGCATTCCTTGCTGACCAGCTCTCCATTTTCAAGACGGGAAGCAAGCAGTGAGGGGCGGGGCCGGGCTTCGGGGGGCGCACAGGGCCAAGCACGGCCACCAGCCAGCGCTGTGACCCTGGGTCAGTCGCCCTGCCTTGGTTAATCCCCTCCTTGTTTCTAACACTTTTAGGTTTACAACCACATTGACGGGAAAGTACAGAGATTTCCCATATACCCCCTCACCCCAAATACACAGGCGTTAGCAACCTCACTCACCAGAGCGGTCTTTTTTTTTTACACCAAGGATGACCTTCACTGATGCATGTTAATGACCAAAGCCCACGGCTCACCTTAAGGTTCACGGTAAGGAAGGGAGGAGCGCTGTGCGCTCCACGGGATTGCACCAAAGCCTAACGACACCGCTCCGCTACTGCGGCCCCTGGTGGCTCAGCGGTAGAGTCTGCCTGCAATGCAGGAGATGCCGGTTTGATCCCTGGGTCGGGAAGATCTCCTGGAGGAAAAGGAAATGGCAGCCCACTCCGGTATTCTCGCCTGGGAAATCCTCCCAAGCCACAGTCCATAAGGCTGAAAAGAGTTAGACGAGACTTAGGGACCCCACAACAACAATCCTTCCGTACAGCGGCACACAGAGCACTCTCACGGCTCTAAACACTTACGTATTCTGTGCGTTCATCTCCCCTCTCCCCCAGACTCCTGGCAGCCACCGATCTTTTTATTGTCTCCATAGTTTGGTCTCTTCAAGATGGCATATAATTGGGATCTTTGCTTTTCCTTTGAAAAGAGACGTTCAAAGCCTTTACGTCTGTAAGAACCCTCAGGGCCCACCCACAGGGACTGAACAGTGCTGGACGGCAGGCTACCCACTAACTACTGCGGCTCTGCTTCCAACACGCAGCTCTGCGGCCAGGCCCGCCTGCAGCGCGCGGAGGCGCAGGGGCACATGCAGGCTGTTCATGGGACGGCCACAGGTCTTGGGCTCCTTGTCACGATGAACCCAGATTCCTGTGGCGTGTGTCGCAAACAGATGAGTCACTTCTGCAGGCAGACTGCTCTGAACACAACTCAACACTGCCTTTTCTACTGTTTCCCCAACCAAAATGTAAACCCCGTCACGGCAGTGACTGGGTCTGACTTGTTCACTTAGAACAGTGTTTGGTGCTAGTAAATAACTTAGTGAGGTTCTAAATATTTATTGAATGATCATTCAACATGATTTCTCTGGGTCTCAGAGTTCCTGTCTCTAAAGGGCCCTGATTTTTTTTTTTTTTTAATGTAAAAGCGAAAGTCCCACAGTCATGTCCGACTCCTTGCGACCACATGAACTATACTGGAGTGGGGAGCCTTTCCCTTCTCCAGGGGATCTTCCCAACCCAGGGATCAAACCTAGGTCTCCCAAATTGCAGGCAGATTCTTTACCAGCTGAGCCACAAGGGAATTTTTAATGTGCTCTAACCCATTTCAGACTCTTTTGTCCAAAATGCAGTACTTGGATGCAATCTCAAAAACGACAGAATGATCTCTGTTCATTTCCAAGGCAAATCATTCAACATCACAGTAATCCAAGTCCATGCTCCAACCTTAACGCTGAAGAAGCTGAAGTTGGACGGTTCTATGAAGACCTACAAGACCTTCTGGAACTAACACCCAAAAAAAGATGTCCTTTTCATTATAGGGGACTGGAATGCAAAAGCAGACGTCAAGAAACACCTGGAGTAACGGGCAGATTTGGCGTTGGAGTACAGAATGAAGCAGGGCAAAGGCTAATAGAGTTTTGCCAAGAGAATGCACTGGTCATAACAAACACCCTCTTCCAACAACACAAGAGAAGACTCTATACATGGATATCACCAGATGGTCAACACCGAAATCAGATTGATTATATTCTCTGCAGCCAAAAATGGAGAAGCTCTATACAGTCAGCAAAAACAAGACCAGGAGCTGACTGTGGCTCAGACCATGAACTCCTTATTGCCAAATTCAGACTTAAACAGAAGAAAGTAGGAAAAACCACTAGAACATTCAGGTATGACCTAAATCAAATCTCTTATGATTATACAGTGGGAGTGAGAAATAGATTTAAGGGCCTAGATCTGACAGATAGACTGCCTGATGAACTATGGAATGAGGTTTGTGACATTGTACAAGAGACACGGATCAAGACTATTCTCATAGAAAAGAAATGCAAAAAAGCAAAATGGCTGTCTGGGGAGGCCTTACAAATAGCTGTGAAAAGAAGAGAAGCAAAAGCAAAGGAGAAAAGGAAAGACAGAAGCATCTGAATGCAGAGTTCCAAAGACTAACAAGGAGAGATAAGAAAGCCTTCCTCAGTGATCAGTGCAAAGACATAGAGGAAAACAACAGAATGGGAAAAACTAGAGATCTCTTCAAGAAAATAAGACATACCAAGGGAACATTTCATGCAAAGATGGGCTCGATAAAGGACAGAAATGGTATGAACCTTACAGAAGCAGAAGATATTAAGAAGAGGTAGCAAGAATACACAGAAGAACTGTACAAAAAAGATCTTCATGACCAAGATAATCACGATGGTGTAACCACTCACCCAGAGCCAGAAATCCTGGAATGTGAAATCAAGTGGGTCTTAGAAAGCATCACTACACACAAACCTAGTGGAGGTGATGGAATTCCAGTTGAGTCATTTCAAATCCTAAAAGATGATGCTGTGAAAGTGTTGTACTCAATATGCCAGTAGACTTCGAAACTCAGCTGTGGCCACAGAACTGGAAAAGGTCAGTTTTCCTTCCAATCCAAAAGAAAGGCAATGCCAACGAATGTTCAAACTACTGCACAATTGCACTCATCTCACATGCTAGGAAAGTAATGATCAAAATTCTCCAAGCCAGCCTTCAACAGTACATGAACCATGAACTTCCTGATGTTCAAGCTGGATTTAGAAAAGGCAGAGGAACCAGAAATCAAATTGCCAACATCCACTGGATCGTCAAAAAAGCAAGAGAGTTTCAGAAAAACATCTATCGCTTTATTGACTATGCCAAAGCCTTTGACTGTGTGGATCACAACAAACTGTGGAAAATTCTGAAAGAGATGGGAATACCAGACCACCTGACGTGCCTCCTGAGAAATCTGTATGCAGGTCAAGAAGCTACAGTTAGAACTGGACATGGAACAACAGACTGGTTCCAAATTGGGAAAGGAATATGTCAAGACTGTATATTGTCACTCTGCTTGTTTAATTTATTTGCAGAGTACATCATGAGAAATGCCGGGCTGGATGAAGCACAAGCTGGAATCAAGATTGCTGGGAGAAATATCAATAACCTCAGATATGCAGATGACACCACCCTTTTGGCAGAAAGCAAAGAAGAACTAAAGAGCCTCTTGACGAAAGTGGAAGAGAAGAGTGAAAAAGTTGGCTTAAAACTCAGCATTCAGAAAACTAAGATGATGGCATCCGGTTCATCACTTCACGGGAAATAGATGGGGAAACAAAGGAAACAGTGACAGACTTTCTTTTCTTGGGCTCCAGAATCACTGCAGACGGTGACTGCAGCCCTGGAATCAGAAGGCGCTTGCTTCTCCGCGGCAAAGCGATGACAAACCTAGAGAGCGTGCTGAAAGCAGAGACGTTTCTCTGCCGACAAAGGGCCACATAGTCAAGGCTGTGGTCTTCCCAGTGGTCACGTACGGCTGTGAGAACTGGACCATAAAGAAGGCAGAGCGCCACAGAATTGATGCCTTTGAACTGTGGTGCTGGAGAAGACTCCTGAGAGCCCCTTGGACAGCAAGGAGATCCAACCAGTCCATCTTAAGGGAGATCAACCCTGAATATTCACTGGAAGGACTGATGCTGAAGCTGAAGCTCCAGCATTTTGGTCATCTGATGTGAATAGACGGCTCATTGGAAAAGTCTCTGATGCTGGGAAAGATCGAGGGCGGAAGAAGAAGAGGGCGTCAGAGGATGAGACGGCTGGACGGCATCACCGATGCAATGAACATGAACTAGGACAAACTCCAGGAGACAGTGAGGGACAGGGAGGCCTGGACTGCTGCAGTCCACGGGGTCGCAGAGTCACAACTGGGGACTGGACAATAGCAATAACAGCCCATTTGGACTCTGGGATTTTCAGATTCCAAAACCGACCATCAGCTCAACTGCTATGAAAAGTCTTCTTGTTACTGAAATGACTTGTGTGAAGTGCTTAGCACAGGTGACTGGGTTGACCCCAAATCTTCCAGACTCAAGACTCCCTGAAGGACAAGAGGCATCCCTGGGGTGGGCGAGGCGGCCAGGCTGCAGGACTCACACTGCTCCAAAAACTTCCCCTGAGGCGGTTGTGAGTAAGGGAAGCGGCCACCTGCACGGACCCCCACTCTCTCCATCAACCCATCTTCCTCTCAGTCAAACGCACACACATGCTTCTTGCTGAGATCACAGTGTTGCCTATGGCCAAAAACCAAGTAAAATGAACCACATCTGACCAGCGTGGGGGCATGATTCTTCTGGTACTAGGTTCTGGCCAAATGAACCACCCTAGTCTGGGCTCTTCGTGATACTCCAAGCTTCTCCACGCCTGGGAGAAGCTTGTTTTTAGCCTTCCGCCATCTTTCCACCACCCATCCTCCAGCAAGAAGCCAACTTGGAAAAGGAAATGGGAAGGGAAATAACATTGATTGAAGGCGCCCCGCCTCTGATACCACCCTTGCGTCTGCCCCTCTCTCCCCAGTTGAGCAGCAGCTCTGGCCGTCCAGCAAAAGTCCTGTCAAGGTCACGGACGCCGTGCACGGAATCTCACCCTGTGCCTCGGTCTTCACCCTCAGGAACATCACAGCATCACTCGCCCCAGGTGATGCTCGGGGTCCCGCGGGGACATCCCTCCTGGTCCGCTCCCCTGGTGGCTCCCTGTGGGCCCCTCCCCTGAGCCCTGCGCCAGCTCTTGGAGGTTTCCTGCTGGGCCCTGGGCTGTTTGGGCTTCTCTCTTCACACTCTGTCCCTCCCTGACTCCAGCCAGTCCAGGGCTTTAAATATCACCAATGCACTGAAACACGCAACTTGTGCCTCAAGCGAGTCCCCACACCCTTGGGACGGAGCACCCAGCACCCCACACGCCTCCAGGGCACGCACTTCTCTCCCTGCTCCCGCTGTCACCTCAGGGGCATCTGTGCCCAACCCCCACTGTCCCCTCGCTTCCGTCCCAGTGACTCGGGGCTTCTTCCCTGGACAGCCACAGCTCTCCCAGCGTCCGCCACCGCAGCAGACCTGCCTTCTTCAGGGCCAGCCAGACCCGGGGAGTCTGGGACTCTCCCCTTCCCCTCCGCTTCAGCCCCAAGGGACCCTTTTCGGATTCCTCAACACGCCAAGCTCTTCCCTGGGGCAAGACCGGCCCTCTGCTTGCAGGACTCTTTCTCCTACCGTTGGCCTGTTTCCCTCCTTTCCATCCCTCAAGTCCTGGTCTCCTGTCACCTCCTCAGGAGGCCTTCCCCGACCACCTTACGTAAGCACGCGCCCTGTTATTTGCTGCACTCTTTCATCTTCTAGCACTCACTGTGATTTGTGATTTTAAGCACGGGTTTACTTGCTTATCATGCTCCTCACTAGACGGCATCCTCCCTGAGGGCCTGGGCGGCGTCTTCTGTTCATCAGCTCAGGACCACGCACCGTCCCGGCCCACAGCAGAGCTGCGTTAGCTGACTGACTTCACCTCCTGCACGCCAGGTCCTGTGCTGGGAGGTTTATAGAAAAGCCTATACGTTTTGATACAAGCCTCCGCTCCAACCAGAGTGGCTTCCTCACACCCTGCAGAATACACACAATGCTGTGTGTACCTGAGCTAAGTTGCTTCAGTTCTGTATGACATTTTGCAACCCCGTGGACTGCAGCCCACCAGGCTCTTCTGTCCACGGGATTCTCCAGACAAGAATACTGGACTGCATTGCCGTTCCCTTCTCCAGGGGATCTTCCCGACTCAGGGATCAAACCTGAGTATCCTGCGCCTCCTGCTTGACAGGCGGGCCCTTTGCCCCTGAGCCCCTGGTTTCCCACGGAGAACGCTGAGCACAGTCCTGACCCCACGTTCCCACCAGCAAGTTGGAAAGCACCCCCGGCTCTCCCCAGCCTGCACCTGCATCGCCTCAAGCCCACTTCTCCAAAGCTGTACCCCGCTTCCCAAATCCGCAGCCGCCTCAACATGCAGCTTCCCGTCTGCTTCTGTGGCAAGCTGGACTTCCCCTGGCACAACATGCACTGACTCTTCTGAAACTGCCTGTTTTATTCAGTTCTCAGAAACAGGGTTCCAGGAGGCGGGACTTTGTCATTCTTTTTCACCGTTAAAGCCCCAGGGCTAAGTGCGGGCCGGTTCCTGGTAGGGCTACGCTCAATCCTCATTAAACGAATGAATAAATACTGAATGAATGAATGAATGGGCCTGCAAGCTTCAGCTCAGTTAAAGTGATTAGGTGCTCTTCCACGGTTTGCTCCTTTTTTAAAAAAGTATTACATTTGTTTAGACGTGTCGGGTCTTGGCTGCACATGGCCTTTCTTGCGGGCATGGACCCTCGGTGGTGGCACACGGGCTTCGCCGCTCTGCTGCACGTGCGCTGCTAGTTCCCCAACCAGGGATGGAACCTGCATCCCCAGCCTTGCAAGGAGGCTTCTTAACTGCCAGCCCAAGGAAGGCCCCTACGTTTTCTCTTAGCCGTCCCCTTTAAAGCGACGTGTGACGTCGTTCCCTGTTTCCTTCTCCTACCATCTCCCAGAGTACAGGCTCATTTCCTTTTACTCTCTAAATCTCTTGAGAAATGTCATGTACAAAAAGTTGATGTATATTCAATAAATGCTTACTGGAAAAGAGTCTGAATTTTCTCTTTGACTCTTAATGTAAAAATGGGTGCACAGTTGAAAAAGCCACCACTTCTGTCACTGCCAGAAGGAAGACGTTCTGAAGGCAAGAAGGCAAAGGACAGGGCCGAGTTGCTCTGCTCTGGAGCCTGGAGAGACCAGCGCATCCAGCACACGCCACCTCCCCGGCTGCAGGAGCCTGTCTGAAGCTCCTGCTTCTCTGAGGCCATAAACCCAGGAAGCTCAGCCTCACGGCCCTTCTTCCTGCCTGCTGATTCCAAGCTACACTGAGCAGGGCTGAACGGTTGCAAAGGTCGACAAGACGACTGGGGAAGTTCAGAAACTTCTACAAGTCAACGTGTGGTGGTGACTAGTGGTCTAGTTCAGACCAGCACATAGTGGTGCTGCACAGACTCATAACCAACACATACAGTCCCTGGACTGCAAGGAGATCGAACCCGTCAACCCTAGAGGAGACCAGTCCTGAATATTCACTGGAAGGACTGATGCCGAAGCTGGAGCTCCAATACTCTGGCCACCTGATGGGAAGAGCTGACTCACTGGAAAAGAACCTCGTGCTGGGAAAGACTGAAGGCAAAAGGAGAAGGGGACAACAGAGAATGAGATGATTAGATACCATCACTGACTCAGTGGACATGAATCTGAGCAAACTCCGGGAGACAGTGGAGGAGAGAGGAGTCTGGCGTGCTGCAGTCCATGGGGTTGCAAAGCGTCAGACACGACCTAGCAACTGAACGACAACAACGAGAGCATCCTGGTGACTGACTATAGTCGCACAATCCTCCCTTTATTGCCTGGCCTGGCTGCAAACTCCCCAGGGAGGCCCGGAGTCAGACCATACCGCCTGCCCTCCTACGCTCTCCAAGTCAGGGCCTCCCACACAGAACTCCTGATGCGACCCAGGAAAGAGTACAACCCAGCGGGCGCATCTCCCAGCTCCGACGCTCATGTGTCTTCTCGCGTTAATTTATCCCCACCCTCACCCTCCCTGTGCTGCCCTGGTGGCTCAGACGGTAAAGCATCTGTCTGCCTACAATGCGGGAGACCCGGGTTCAATCCCTGGGTGGGGAAGGGCCCCTGGAGGAGGGCATGGCAATCCACTCTAGTATTCTTGCCTGGAAAATTCCATGGACAGAGGAGCCTGGTGGGCTACAGTCCATGGAGTTGCAAAGAGTCGGACACGACTGAGCAACTTTCACTTTCCCTTTCCCTGAATTAAAACCAATTCAGAACCAGGGAAAACATACATGACATACAATCCATTTGGCTCACCCAGTACACCTGCCATGGCAGACAAGAAGCAACACTGCTAGAAATCTCTGCCACTCTGTTTATAAGGCATAACTTGTTGTTGCTGCTCAGTCCTAAGTCGTGTCTGATTCTTTTGTGACCCCATGGACTGTAGCCCACCAGGCTCCTCTGTCCATGGGATTCTCCAGGCAAGGACACTGGAGTGGGTTGCTGTGCCCTCCTCCAAGGGATCTTCCCGACCCAGGGATCGAACCTGCGTCTCCTGCATTGGCAGACGAGTTCCTCACCCCTGAGCCACCTGGGAAGCCCAAGACATGAATATTCCTAAATCAACGTGGAGCAAATAAACAGCATCCTAACTCAAGCTGCTCTGGCAATTCTGGCGTCGAGGACTCAAGCTGTGGGGGTGGGGTGACGCTTGTCTCCTAGAAAGCTGGGGGAGTCCCAGGCCGCTCCTCTGCATGGGCTGTGCTGCCCAAATGCTCGCCCCTCCTCCCTTCTCTGAGACACAGCCGCGGCCCTCGGTTATTATGGGTTATCCAGGCTAATCGCAATGCCTCTTGGGCAGAGACCACGCGCACCAGCGGTCACAAATAAACTCCCTTCCTTGAGAGCGAAGCTGCATGAGGCTCTGCAATCAAGTGAACGATGCCTGCCTCAGGAACTGGAGTCTGACCTGCCTGTGGTCCCGCTTCCAGCTGGAAAGCCAGCCGGGCATCATCGTCAGCGGAAATTACAATTCACCGCTGCCCGCCCGCCTGACGCTGCACCAAGTACTCCACGCACGGTCTCTCGGTTGCACCTCACCGCAGCTCTCGGGTGTTTTGGCCGATAGGGAAGGGCTTCCCAGGGGCACTGGCAAAGAGCTCGCCTGCCAATGCAGGAGACATAAGAGCCTCGGGTTCGGGAAGATCCCCTGGAGGAGGGCATGACAACCCACTCCAGTGTTCTTGCCTGGAGAATCCCGTGGACAGAGGAGCCTGGCGGGCTACAGACCATGGGGTCACACACAGTCGGTCAAGACTGAAAAGACTTAGCACACACGTGCACACACACACACACACAGATGAAGAAACGGACGCCCCGCTGGGAGGAGGGCTGGCTCCTCATCAGGTCCTCTGGCTCCAGCATCCACTCGGCCCCCCATCCGAGGGCCTGCCGTGGGCAAGGCAATCTGAGGATTTCAGAGCAGCAGCCCTGGCCGTCTGAGGCCAATGCACTCTGACTACACCTCTGCAAAGCGTCAGTTCAGTTCAGTTCAGTCGTGTCCGACTCTTTGCGACCCCATGAACTGCAGTACACCAGGCCTCCCTGTCCATCACCAACTCCCGGAGCTTGCTCAAACTCATGTCCATTTAGTCGGTGATGCCATCCAACCATCTCATCCTCTGTTGTCCCCTTCTCTTCCTGCCTTCAGCAGCAAAGCCTCAGCAGGATGTTTTTTCAGCCTTAACAGGCCTGCTGCTGCCACCCAGAGGGATGAGAAAAACGGAGGTGAGATCCACAGGGGTGTGTGCCAGGTCAGACCATGCCCAGGATACATGGGCCACGTGAGAGCAGGTGCTGTCTCCCTCCAAGGGGGCCAGAGAGAAAGGGGAGTGAGGAGGGGAGGGGTGAGGAAGGAACGGGAAGGGAAGGAGGGGAGAGAGGAGGGGGCAGGAGAAGCAGCTGTAGAGGATCTGGCAGACGAGGAGAAGTGTGATGATGTCCTTCAGTTGCTCAGTAGACTCTGACTCTTTGCAACCCCTCTTTGCAGCTCACCAGGCTGCCCTGACCTTCTCCGGGAGTCTGCTCAAACTCATGTCCATTGAGTTCATAATGCTATCCAACCATCTCATCCTCCGTCATACCCTTCTCCTCCTGCCTTCAATCTTTCCCAGTATCAGGGTCTCTTCTAATGAGTCAGTTCTTCGCATCAGGTGGCCAAAGTATTGGAATTTCAGCTTCTGTGTTAGTCCTTCCAATGAACATTCAGGACTGATCTCCTTTAGAATGGACTGGTTGGATCTCCTTGCAGTCCAAGGGACCTTCAAGAGTCTTCTCCAACACCACAGTTCAAAAACATCAATTCTTTGACGCTCAGCTTTCTTTATAGTCCAACTCTTACATCCATACATGACTACTGGAAAAAAACATAGCCTTGTCTAGACGGACCTTTGTTGGCAAAGTGATGTCTCTGCTTTTTAATATGCCATCTAGGTTTGTCATAGCTTTCCTTCTAACGAGCAAATGTCTTTTAATTTCCTGGCTGCAGTCACTGTCCACAGTGATTTTGGAGCCAAGAAAATAAAATCTGTCACTGTTCCACTTCTTCCCCTTCTATTTCCCATGAAGTGATGGGACCAGAATCTTAGTTGTTGAATGCTGAGTTTTTAGCCAGCTTTTTCACTCTCCTTTGACCCTCATCAAGACGCTCTTTAGTTCCTCTTCACTTTCTGCCCTTAGGGTGGCATCATCTGCGTATATGAGGTTATTGATATTTCTCGCAGTAGTCTTAATTTCAGTTGGTGATTCATCCAGCCCAGCATTTCGCATGATGTATGTAAGTGTGATGAGAAAGCACCACAGTGCAGGCTGGGAACACCCCAGCCATGCCTCATCCTGGGGTCAAGTGCTTCTTCACAAGCCAGGCTGGACGGTGGATGAGGCCACAGTTTGAGGGTCAGACCGAAGCCCAGCGCACAGCATCTCCCCTGCAGCGGGGCAGAGCCAGGAGGACTGAGGTCAGAGCGCAGAAGCCAAGCATGCGAAACCCAGGCAACGCTGCAGGGCACGGGTGGACGTGGGTGAGGCGACGCCGTGAGGGTCGGTGACCAGGTGAGAGCACGTGGTGAAGAGGGGAGACGCGAGGCAGCAGGAGGGGCCCAGGGACTGGCCCCAGGGCCAGGGTCTTTCTGAGAGAGCCCCGAGGTCACCGGCTTGGCAATGAAGAAGCTGAATATATTTAAGCATATTTCTAAAGTAAAAGATACGCTTTATCAATTGTGTGTCTCTTATTGCTAAACTCATCTATGATGCATCTTCCTATCCTTGAAAATGAGTCAATCTCTGTCCATTATATTCTCCCAGATACATATTTTTCAAATGTAGAGACACAAAAAGGAGTGAGACAGCGAGGCAGCAAGACACACCGCAGCAAGACACACCGCAGCAAGACACACCGAAGTAAGACACACCGCAGGAGGGAAAGCCCCCGGAGCCTGGTCCGTCTGTCCCCACGTGCCCTGCAGACTCCAGCGGGACGGCCACCATCAGATGCCCCCCAGTGTGGCCCCCAGGCTCTGGGTGACCCACCATGTACACAGCCGATGGCACTGGGCACGTCCAGGACCTCCTGCTGCTCTCTCTCTTTCCCCTCTGCCTCCACCCGCCCCAGTCAGCTCTCGTCACTGCTCCCAGCCCCCGCCTTGAGGAGCTGGTGAGGCCTCCCCAGCCGCCGGCTCAGGGCATCACTGCTCTTTAAAGCCCAGTGAGACAAGCAAAGAGGGAAGGGGGCTTCAAGATGGAGCAGCCCCCCAACTTTAACTATGGGACTTTGACTATGCCAATGGGAATCGCCTTGAACTGGCGTGAAATGAAATGAGACTTGAACCAGGGAGCAGTTCCAGCACATGACCCGTCACCTTCGGCACACTTCTCATCATTATTTTTCTGTTGGGTGCTGGGGGCATCTAGAGGTTCCGGACAAGAGGTCTGAGCCCAATGGCCCTTCTTCTTCCTGCTCGATGCGCAGGCTTCAAATGGGAAAATAAGCTGGCCAGCCCACCCTCATCAGTCTCATACAAAGCATTTCCAACAGACACTGCTGGTTGGGGTTTCTGAAAGCCCCCCCCCAATTCATTCCAGCCTCTGGGCTTGTCCATCAATCACACACACTCTCAGTTACAGGGAGGGAAAGCCAGGTTGGAGTATCCTCTGTGATGACCACGATTTATTGTGAAAAGGAAGAAAAAAGATCACTAGGAAAATATTTCCGTGTTCCGTCCCTTCTCCCTCTATTTATAACAGCAAGGAAACTAGAACTCAAAACTCAGCCTGGGGGCCAAGCACCATCACTCAGACGATCTCAATCAGAGACAGATGAGATCAAACTCGAAAGCATCTCTAAGCCAAAGCCGCCAAGACATTCCAAACCTTGAGGCGTTTACCGCAGCCTTTTGTGGGACCTGCCAATCCGAACCTTTGGAGCAAAGCGGGCCTTCTCCACAAACAGTTTAACAGGATTTGGAAAATAAGCATTTACTCCCCAGGGAAAGGGAAACGGAAGCATGTGGCTCTGGGCCCCCGAGCAGAGATGAAATCTGGCTTCTGTGAGCTACGCCCCAAGGTTTGAAGCTCTTGAAAATGAAGAGGGAGCAGCTGAACATTGCTGTTATCCCTTCTGTAGCTGGGAGCTCTGTGGGACCGTTCCTAGAGGGAGGGGGCCCCCTGCGCGCGGCCTCAGAGGAGCTACGGGCGAGTCAGACACCTACTGTCGGTCTCCACGGACACCTATCCTGAAGCACAAGGTCAAAACAAGGACAGCTGAGGAGGTCTGAACAGCATCATCGCGTGTCTCACAACAGCGAACGTCAAATGCACCACTCTTAAACCTCTAAAAACCCCTTTCAGAGGCAGCTCAGGGAGGAGCTGAACTGGCATATGGCCTTCCAGGCACACACACATTCATAAAACCATCTGAGACCTGGCAATCCAGTTCTCTAAAGGGACCGGCCATTCAAAGGGAGGCGAGACTGTGGGCCAGGGCTGCCCACTCACTAACGCGTCCTGCAGCAAAGCAGGGAGGCCCAGCAGGACCGTCCCACGGGGGCAGCAGGGCACGGGGCTGGGCCCCACCTTCCCTGGCCCCAGGGCTCTGGATGGAGACTCGGTTCACACGCCCTTCTCCCTCCTTCGAATCTCCTTCGAAGGTTGGACAAGCCAGGTGGAGAAGAGACAAAAGAGCCCACGTTCACTCTTCCTTCTAGAAATTCCAGTTGTGGTGTGTATTCAAACTGCTTTAGGATAACAACTAAACTGAACACACATGATGGGGCTTTCTGCTTTCCTTCGTTAGGAACTTGATTTAAAAAGAGAAGACGGCTTACCCATTTTTGAAATAGAGGACATGGGCTCTCTGCAGTCCCGTTTCTAGGAAAAAACCTAGTTCTTGATCGTGGGGAGCAGGGCCAGGCTTAGGACTTCTGTTCTGAATATTAGAAAGTATTACCTGGAAGGGGAGAAAATCAGAAAACTAATCAGATCCAAATGCAAGCCTACTTCCTTCAAACCCTATCTGCAAACGCACAGCTGGACTTGAAAAATGGACTTCCGTTCACAAGCGTCAGTGCGCGGCGCTGGGTGGGGAGGAGAAAAGCGCAGAGGGCTTCTGCGCGACAGGGGGCGACTGCTGCCCCAGGCGCGCGCGTTCCTCCCGCCAGGAGGCCGGCGCGCTGATGGGCATTGATGGGCACACGGTGCCAGCCGAACCCCCAAGGCTCCGGCTCTGCAAGGCTGAGATGCTGACAGAGAGGCTTGGCGGCAAAGAAGCAGGTCCAGCAACAGGCGGAAACGGCCGTCCCCACCAAGGGCTGAGGTCACGGACGCAGCCTGCAGCTTCAGCCCTGCAGACTCTGGTGAGCTTCAGAAAGAACAGAGGGACCTGTGACTGGCCCTGGCCCGAGAACTAGCCAGACAGCAACTCCGCCAGGCCCCAGGGCTGCAGCGGCAGTCACCTGCTCTCAAGGACAGAGAGCTTAAGAAAAACGACCTCGGCTCCCTCTCTCCCCAAACCAGACTGCCTGTCAACAGATAAGGAGGTTTTAAAGGCTGGCGTGTTTAGCCCTGCCAGAAAGACTGCCAACTAATGAAGGGAAAGACCTGCGAGTGGAGTGGGACATAGTGAAGTGTAAACACGTATCTACTGTTACAGAGGTTACTCTCTTTAAACTCGCGAGTCAAATAAAGCGTTTATCAACCAGAAGCTACTTGTGGCCCATTTAGAAACCACACAGATGCTCTCCAAACACGCTGCCAACATCGACCGCAAGCCAGCAGCTCTCCAAAAACCCAGCTGTTAGCCAAACCCCCGATGTTCTCGAGGTCTTGAAATGACCCTTCCAGGGGCATTAAAGCAACTGCTGGGTCTCTACCTTGTGAGCTCTGGGGCTGCTGGGGGGAGAAGTAGAAGACATACAGTGAACCGTATGTTGTAGAATGACATCCAAGTGGGCAACCCTCGCATTTGAACTACATCCCAGCATCTTATCAGAAGTGCCTGGCTCCTTCCTGACTTAGCGCTTGGCTCTGCAAGTGCTAAGAGGTAGGTGTTCCTCCCACCTCCGGGCACCGTCATTTTCGGCCCAGCCACCCTCTAAGCGGCGGAGATGCAGAGTGCCCCTCTGAGCCCTGTCCTCTCCTCTCAGGTTCCCAGATGACCTCATCTGCTCCTCAGAAGCCACCTCCATGCTGCCATCTGCCCACTTGGTCGTCTCTAGTCCAGACTTTTCCCAGACTCATGTCTAACCACTTCCTTGATATTTCCACGTGGAAGTCCAACGTTGAAACTTTTAAAAAAATTATCATTTGTTTTTGAGAATAGTTTTCAATTTTTAAAAGCTCCATGATTATTTTAAAGCAAAAACAATGCAGTACCATACAAAAAAAAAGAAAAAGCATGATCAATTCTATCACACAGCAGCAACCAGTGAGCGCTCATGGGACAATAACCCATATCAACTCTATCACACAGCAGCAACCAGTGAGCGCTGATGGAGCAATAACCCATATCAATTCTATCACACAGCAACAACCAGTGAGCGCTGATGGAGCAATAACCCATATCAATTCTATCACACAGCAGCAACCAGTGAGCGCTGATGGAGC
>NW_011494785.1:11214461-11233317 GCF_000754665.1 Bison bison bison
CACAGCAGCAACCAGTGAGCGCTGATGGAGCAATAACCCATATCAATTCTATCACACAGCAACAACCAGCGAGCGCTGATGGAGCAATAACCCATATCAATTCTATCACACAGCAGCAACCAGTGAGCGCTGATGGAGCAATAACCCATATCAACTCTATCACACAGCAACAACCAGTGAGCGCTGATGGAGCAATAACCCATATCAATTCTATCACACAGCAACAACCAGTGAGCGCTCATGGGACAATAACCCATATCTCTGCCCAGGTAAGTACCAAGACGAGAGAAAGATAAAAATCATTTTACAAACACTGAGACTGTGGTATGTGCTGGTTTTAAATTTAAACCATTACATTTCATTTTAATTAAATTTAACAGGCGAAACAAAAGTGTAACCCAAGTAAGCACTCAATTTCAGAAAAATGTGTTTTTTAACACAAAGTTCACAGTCTCTCTAAAATTAAAAATACACCTGATGTTTATCATATGTACACGTGTGTAATACGCACCTGCATGCATGTGTTATGTGTGTATACAGACAGAACGACAGAGACAGAGAGACAAAGAAGAGCCAGAGAAGAGAGACAGAGATTCGGTCCTTTCTTTGTTTAAATGTTCACTCCTTTGGTTGTGCTGGGTCTTAGCTGCGGCACCCAGGATCTTCGATCTTCACTGCGGCATGTAGAACGTTTGGCTGTGGCCTGTGGGATCTAGTTCCCCTAGGGTTCGAGCCCAGGCCCCTGCATCGAGAGCACGGAGAGTTAGCCGCTGGGCCACCAGGGAAGGCCCATTTTGTTGTTGCTGCTGTCCAGTCAGTAAATCATGTCAAACTCTTTGTGACCCCACGGACGGCAGCTGCCAGGCTCCTCTCTCCTCCACTGTCTCCAGGAGTCTGCTCAAACTCACGTCCACTGAGTCGGTGACACTATCCAATCCTCTCACCTTCCTCCGCCGCCCCCTTCTTTGGCCATCAATCTTTCTCAGCTTCGGGGTCTTTTCCCATGAGTCAGCTCTTTGCCTCAGGTGCACGGCTCATTCTTTTATCCACATATTTCAGCTCCATACAGGATCTGCTGACCCACGCCAGCAGTAAGGAAACTGGCGTATCCACGTACCTTCTCCAGTGTCTTCTCCTCAGCCTCTTGTTTTGTTATAGCACTATGTTATATTGTCAAAATTCCCAACAACTATGTCCAACCCCATAATTGTTTTTCATCAGTTCTATATTAAAATGCGTCCTAGGGGTCAGATACAGGTAGGGATTAAGAGGTACAGACCAGTGTGTATAAAGTAAATAAGCTTCAAGGAAATATAGTACAGCACAGGGAATATAGCCAACCTTTTATAATATTTATAATCCTATAATTCTCGATACTACAAATGGGATTACAGTAACTATAATGGGATATAACCTTTAAGAATTGTGAATCACTACACTGTACACCTACATTTATATAGTATTGTACCTCAACTATACCTCAATCAGTCATTAACAAAATGCATTCATTGTTTCTTTAATCCTCTATTTTAAACCAATTCCTGCTGGGTGGAATACTGCCATAAAGGGTGCTCCGAGTCCTAAATTCTTCCGTGTTCAAGAATGTCTCCCTCTCGTCTGTCTCTCTAAACCTGACTACAACAAACTTGGATTTCGCACTTTCTCTCCCTCAGAACTTGGTAGACGATACTCGCATCACCAGCTCTGAACGCCGCTGTGGACAGCCTGGAAGCCAGCCTTGCTGTCTCCCTGTAGACAGCCTGCAAAGAGAACCCTCTTCCCCCTGAAGCCTAGAGACCCTGCCAGAAGCTGTCGTGCCAGCCACCATTCTAAGCCCGTTGTTCTTGGAACACAGCATGAACGCTCTGTCTACGACTTCAGATCTGCAGGTCGAGTGAGGCCCTGGAGTCGGGCTGCCACTCTGAGCTCAAAGCCCTGCTCCACCACTGTGGCCAAGTCACGGACTCTCTAGCTTCCGTTTTCTCGTTGGAAAAATGGAGATGGCGACACAATTTTTCACTCAGTGTAGTTCTATGGACTAAACAGAGTCATAAATGGATAGAACACTTGGCACAGAATAGAGCAAGTGCTTGATGAAGTCTTACTTCTTTGAGCTCAAGAATTTCTCTTTGATTACAAAATTGTATTCTTTTACTGTTTTATTGTTTTTTTCCATGTTATTTTTCAGGAATACTAATTGTATGCACTGTCTCAGCTACTGTAGCTTTGCAGAAAGTTTAGAGACTGGGAAGTACGAGTCCCTCAACTTTGTTCTTTTTCAAGAGTGTTTTGGTCTTTTGGTCCCTTCCATTTCCATATTAATTTATGAATCAGCTTATCAATTCCTACAAAAAAAAAAGCAACTGAGATTTTGATGGGGATTCAGTTAAATTTGTAGATAAATTTGGACAGTACTGTTATTGTAACAAATTGTCTTTTGTTCCATGAACATAGGCTGCTTTTCCATTTATTTAGGTTTTTTTTTTTCATTTCTTTCAACAGTAATTTCTAGTTTTCAGAGTATAATGTTTAAACTTCTTTTTATTATTTTAATCTTTTTTGATGCTATTATAACTGGAATTGTAATTTTAATTTCATTTTCAGATTGCTCATTGTTAGTGGATACAGATAAAAGTGGTTTTTGTATACTGACTGTATCCTCTAAACTTGTTGAAATCATTTGTTAGTTATAGTTCTGTGTGTGTAAACTCTTCAGGATTTTCTATAAACAAGAACATGTTATCTGCAAATAAAGATAGTTTGACTTCTCCCTTTTCAATCTGGATACCTTTTATTTCTTTTTCCTGTCTCACTGCACTGGCTAGAACCTCTAGTCAACAGAAGTAGTAAGAGCAGATTTCCTTGTCTTCTTCCTGATCTTGGGAGGAAAGCATCCACCCTTTCACCATTATATATGGTTAGATGCTTCATGGGTGCCTTCTATCAGACTGAAGATAATAACTTCTACGCCTAGTTGTTGACTTTTTAATCATACAATGTGCTGTATTTTGCCAAATGCTTTCCCTGCATCTACTGTACTGAGATTATCATTATCATGCAGTTTTTTCCTTTATTATATAGACACATTGTATTACATAATTGATTCCCATATGTTAAATCAACCCTGCATTTCTGAAATGAATCTTTCTTGTGGTATATTACTTTTTCTAGAAGCTGCTAGATTCAGTTTGCTAGTATTTTGCTGAGGACATTTGCATCTATTCAAAAGAGACTTGTTGTTTACTCACTCAGTCTTGTCTGACTCTTTGTGACCCCATGGATTGCAGCCCACTGGGCTCCTCTGTCCGTGGGATTTCCCAGGTAAGAATACTGGAGGGGTTGCTAATTCCTCCTCCAGGGGATCCTCCCCACCCAGGGATCGAGCCTGCATGTCCTACCTTGCAGGGGGGTTCTTTACCGCTGAGCCCTAACCTGAGAAGCAATCAGCGCTCCCACAACCTAGTCAGGGAGTGTTTTACTGCTATCCTAGTTTTTGAAAGCTTTTATAATACTGGCATCATTTCTCCCTTAAATTGAATCTCTCTTCATTGAGTTCACCATGGAAGACAACTTGACCTGTCGTTTTCTTTATGGGAAGGTTTTTAACGATAAATTCAATTTCTTCCATTCATAATGCAGCCTCCCTGCGCCCCCTCAAAGCCCCTGGTCAGCTAGGCGAGGCGAAGGCTGGCTCTTGTCCACTACTGCTCTTGGAACTCCCTGCGGCTCTGCAGCCTGGACCCGGCTCACCTAAGGGGAGCGGGCCGTCTGTCCCTTCTTGAGTGAGTTGTGGTACTTTGTGTCTCTCGGAGAACTTGCCTATTTTCTATAAATGATCGAGTTTATTGGTGTTGAAGTTGGTCATAATTTTCCCTTACATCCTTTTAATATCTATAGACCTACAGTGCCTCTTTTGTTATCTGGGTATTGATAATTTGTATACTCTCTCTTTTCTGGTTCATATTATTAATGGTTTACATAAATTTTATTGGTCTTTACTAACCCATTTGTGGTTTTACTAGTTTACCGTTTATCTACTTTCTAGTTCCCTAATTTCTGTTTTAATCTTTACTATTCCCTTCCTTCTGCTTATTTTGGTTTTAATTATCTTATTTTTCTAGTTTCTTGAGCCAGAAATGTAGATCATTGATTTGAAATTTTCCTTCTTTCTACTATAAGAATTTAATGTTATAAATTCTTCTATACATTTTGTTTTATATATATCGTGAAGTTCTATTATTAGGTATACATACTTTTAGGATTATAATGTGTTATCGATGAACTGACTCCTTTTATTATATAAGTCCTTTTATCTGCTGTAATAGTTCTTGTTCCTAATTCTACCTTATGATATAATACAGCCAGTCTAGTTTTGCTTTGATTATTGTTTGCATAGCATGTAATTTTACTTTTTGTCTACCTATGTATTAACATTTCAATAGTTTCTTGCAGATAGCATATAGTTAGGTCTTACTTTTTGTCCAGTCTGAAAATCTGCCTTTTAATTGGAGTGCTTAGACAATTTACATTTAATATAATCATTGATGTGACTGGAATCATCTTGCTACTGCTGCTGCTGCTGCTGCTAAGTCACTTCAGTCGTGTCCGACTCTGTGCGACCCCATAGACCGCAGCCCATGAGGCCCTGCAGTCCCTGGGATTCTCCAGACAAGAGCACTGGAGTGGATGTCTGACCCTAAGTGAAGTCGCTCAGTCGTGTCCGACTCTTAGCGACCCCATGGACTGCAGCCCACGAGGCCCTGCCGTCCCTGGGATTCTCCAGGCAAGAACACTGGAGTGGGCTGCCGTTTCCTCCTCCAATAATCATCTTGCTCTTGATTGTCTCCTATGTTCTTCTTTTCTCTTTTCTCTCTCTCTCTTTTTTTTTCTTTCTTTTTTTTGGATTGATGATTCCATTTCATTTTCACTATCAGCTGGTTAATCACGTCTTTTTTTCCTTATTTTTTAGTGGCTGCCCTAGGTTTTACAATATAGCTTTTCACAGCCTTTATCTAAATTATATTACACCAACTCATATATAGGATAAATGCTTTGGGCTTCCCTTGTGGCTTAGCTGGTAAAGAATCCACCTGCAATGCAGGAGACCTGGGTTCAATTCCTGGGTTGAGAAGATCTCCTGGAGAAGGGAAAGGCTACCCACTCCAGTGTTCTGGCCTGGATATTCTGTTTCCTCCCCTATGCCTTTTGCTATTATGGCCACAAATTTTACTTCTATGTTATAAATCCCACAAAACATCATTAATATTTTTAGTTTAGGCAGTCAATTATCTTTTAAAGGAATTCAGACGGTAAAGCATCTGCCTGCAATGCAGGAGACCCGGGTTCAATTCCTGGGTTGGGAAGATCCCTTGGACAAGGAAATGGCAATCCACTCCAGCACTCTTGCCTGGAAAACCCCATGAACGGAGGAGCCTGGTAGGCTACAGTCCACGGGGTCGCGAAGAGTCGGACACGACTGAGCGACTGCACTTTCACCCTCAGTGTAACCGTTCGGTGCTCTTCGTTTCGCTACCTCGGATCTGTACACTTCCTTGCTTGAAGAATCTCTCCCACATTTCTTGTCACACAGGTGTGCTCGCTATGCACCCTGTCAATTTTTGTTGGTTCTAAAAAAGTATCTTGTCTTTCCAGTGTCTTCTAATTTGCATATTATCTTCTGGGAATATCTTATATCGCTTATCTTTATTCTTCTGAATTTAAAGTTTCTCTTTCTCTGGCTGCCTTCAAGGCTTTCGTCTTTGATTTACAACAGTTTGACTATGATGTGACTACGTAGGTGTTTGTATTTATGCTGCTTGGGGTTCTCTGAGACTCTGGGATCTGAGATTCTTTGCTACGCTTCAGTAATTCTGAAACTTCTTAACCGTTTTCTCTCCCAGTGTTTTTTCTGTCCCAGTTTCTCTCCCTTCTCCTCTTGGGGCAGCAAACACATATATTTTCCCACAGCGCCTGGATGCTCCGCTCTGTTTTTTCCCCACCCTTCTTTTTTTCTTTTTGTGTTTCGTTTGAATAATCTCTATTAACCTATCTTCAAATGAAAGTTTTTTCCTTGGCTGTGTCCAATCTTCTAATAAGCTATCAAAGAAGTTCTTTGTCTCTTATGTCATGTTTTGTTATTTCTAGCATTTCAGTTATTTTTTTTTATAGTTTCCTTCTCCTTCCTGAAATTCCCATCTGTTCCTGCGTGTTACATATCTTTTCCACAATACTCTAGGATATAACTCAAGGATATTTTTAAGTTCCTGTCTGATAGTACCTGGGTCCTTTCTGGCTTGGGTTCTACTTATTACCCTTCACAGTGGTTTGTTTTATTCCTGGTGGTGTGTATGTGTATAACGATCTTATAATTTTCATTTAATGTTAATAATCGTGTACAGAGAAATAAAGTGAGGGAAATAATATTCACACTTGAAAATGGGCACTCCTTTTCTTTCATCAGGCCCTAAGTGTGGGGGCGTCGAGTCAGCCTAGTCAGCAGGTGGGCTGGAGTTGGGTTTCGTCGTTCCTATAGTTACTTCCACTGCACCACAGGCCCCAGATTCCCGCGGCTCAGGGACGCTAACTTGTGCTTCCCTTGGGGCTGGATGCCGGGGGGCTTCCTCGGGGCTTCTCTCGCACCCTCAGTGCTGATGAGCAGGCTCTGTCTGCTCGTGCTCGGAGCGGGCTTCTCCCCGCACTCACGCCCCTCCCCGGTGGTGCTGTGCTGGTGCGCACGGCGGGTGCTGTGCTTGTTGTGTGACTGCGGTGGGAGGGGCAAGCTTGGCTCTCCTGGCCCAGTTAGGAAGGGTCCGTCCACCAGAACCTCAGGAACGGGGCTCTCCTGGCCCAGTTAGGAAGGGTCCGTCCACCAGAACCTCAGGAACGGGGCTCTCCTGGCCCAGTTAGGAAGGGTCCGTCCACCAGAACCTCAGGAACGGGGCTCTCCTGGCCCAGTTAGGAAGGGTCCGTCCACCAGAACCTCAGGAACGGGGCTCTCCTGGCCCAGTTAGGAAGGGTCCGTCCACCAGAACCTCAGGAACGGGGCTCTCCTGGCCCAGTTAGGAAGGGTCCGTCCACCAGAACCTCAGGAACGGGGCTCTCCTGGCCCAGTTAGGAAGGGTCCGTCCACCAGAACCTCAGGAACGGGGCTCTCCTGGCCCAGTTAGGAAGGGTCCGTCCACCAGAACCTCAGGAACGGGGCTCTCCTGGCCCAGTTAGGAAGGGTCCGTCCACCAGAACCTCAGGAACGGGGCTCTCCTGGCCCAGTTAGGAAGGGTCCATCCACCAGAACCTCAGGAATGGGGCTCTCCGCAAGGGCCCCCTTCTAGCATCTCTCCTAGCCCCTAGAATGCCCTCCTGGGAGAGGAGCCACCTAACTTCCACCACCAGACACTGTCTGAGCATGATTACTCTCCTGGAGCCCAGGTTCAGCACAAACTGAGGCCTCTGTCATCACCCCCATCGCACAGAGTTGGCCCTGCTCTCCCCACGGGTTCCACACCTATAGACACCGGGGGATGACTGCAGTGCTCCATCTTATATAAGAGGCTTGGCCGTCAGCAGATGCTGAATCCACAGGGGGCCCTGGAGGCAAGGCCCACACACTGAGGCGCTGACTGCATGGTCGTCCGGTCAACCATCCAAATCAGACACCGCGGACTGAGCCCTGACACCCTGGCGCTCGCTCACACCTGATCTATTACTATTTCCCTCCTAATCATTTCTCAAATGTGTGCATACATCCATTTCTACAATTACAACCATCATCACTCCCTATTAGATTTCTAATAGCCTCCTAAACAGAGTCTCCACATCCTCTCTAGCTCCTTAACGTCCTCTCCACCCTCCACAAGCAGCTGGATAATTTTTATAACAACCTGGATCATGTGACTCTCGGGCGCTTTCTCATCTCATCTCCGCTCGATGGTCACTTCTCAGAAGGGCCTGCCCAGACCGCTGCCATAAAGTAGATCTGTCTCTATTACTCACTCTCACAACGTCCTGTTCTATTCCTCCGTTGCATTTGTCAATGCATTTTTTACTTGATTATGGGCTTCTCCCTCCTCGGAGCTGCAGCTTCTGTAAAGTCAGGGGCCACGTCTACCCCATTTACTAACACATTCAGCGCGCACCTCAGTGTCTGATGCAGGGTAAGCGTTCACTGCTGCCGCTGCTGCTAAGGCGCTTCAGTCGTGTCCGACTCTGTGCGACCCCATAAACGGCAGCCCACCAGGCTCCCCCGTCCCTGGGATTCTCCAGGCAAGAACACTGGAGTGGGTTGCCATTTCCTTCTCCAATGCATGAAAGTGAAAAGTGAAAGTGAAGGTGCTCAGTCGTGTCCGACTCTTAGCGACCCCATGGACCGTGGCTCCTCCGTCCATGGGATTTTCCAGGCAAGTATTGGAGTGGGGTGCCATGGCCTTCTAAGCATTCACTACACATAGTAAATATAGTAAATGAATAAAATACATAGTAAATGAATGAGTAAATGTGCAGGGACAATAAGAAATGCAGGGGAAAACGTAATGAGAAAATAACCTATTATGCATTAGGCACTCTGCAGGCACACAGGCTCTCTCATTAATTCCCCCACAAAAACCCACTGAAACGCACATTATTACTTCTTTTTTACTGAAGAGGAAACTGAGACTTTGCTCCACTGAGCAAGTTGCCCAAATCACATCGCTATCAAGTGTTAGGGCTGGTGTTGAAACTCAGGTCCACCCGACTCTGCAGTCCAGCTCCTCCCCCTTTGTTCTTTTAATCTCTGTTTGCTTGCAGAACAAAGTCCAAAAGACCAGAGGTCAGAACTGCCGGATGAGGCAGGACAAGAAAAACGCCAGCGGGAGACAGAGGGAATCGCTCAGCTCTGAGTTTGCCCTGAAGTCTAAGCATCTCGGGTTTAATCCCTTCCTCACAAAGAGCCTCTAACACGTGGGTCTGGGCAGGAGCAGTGTCTGGCAGTATCGAAGCCACCACTTGTTCTGTGGATAAACACTTGCCTGCGAGAGGACTGTCATCAAGTACCTTAACAAGTACAGCCTGCTTTGGCAGAAGCACACAGCCAATGCCTGAGGAAGCAAACGGCCAGGGGCCAACGATTTTAGGTCAAAAGGCCCAGGTTCGTCTGGTTCTGACAGTCCTCACCACGTGTGGACTTAGGACAAATCCTTTGATCTCTCAGATGTTCATTGTTTTCATCTGAATAAAGGGGATAATAATACATACTTAGGTTGCTGTGAACTGCAAACGGAAAACTTAGTGAGCACATAAACATTATAATCCTTATTGGAGATCTAATAAAGTATCGCCTTTCAGCAGGAACAAAATAAGGATACTCTCCACCACCGGTACATTGCCACAGTTTTAGGAAAGCCTGGAGACAGCACATCAAAGAGAGAGAAGGTGGAAAATCTGGAATGGAAGAAAGACTGAGAACAAAAATCTTTCCTCGGCCATATGTTCATATTCTTAGAAAAATGAAAAGAATCAACCCTGTTTTTATAGAAGAGTCCAATATTGTGGCTAATAGTCCTATATGGCTATGTCTGCCAGCCTTCAAGGTTCGGCTCAGGGGTCATCTCTTCCAGGAGCCATCTCTGAACTTCCACACTGGTATGAGACCCTGCTCTGGGCTTGCAGAATTCTCTGAGTTTCCCCACAAAGCAGCCCACACACTGTTTATGGACCAGTGTCCTCAGAAAGCACTAAGTTTCCTAAGGACACACTCTCTGGTTAATTCATTCTCCAGCCCCTTGGGTCAAGAACAGTGTGCAGAACAAAGGAGACACTTATTAAATACTTTTGTAATTGAACTGAAAAAAAAATCAAAGTCTTGTTATATGTGAAAATACAAAGAAAAAAATGATCCTATACACAAAGCAATACAAATAGCAAAGACCTGGGAGTATAATAAATCTACTGAAATCTGTAAAAAAAAAAGGTCTTGCAAAATGGAAGGAGGTACCATGGGCACAGATGAGTGAAGACTAAAAGTAATTCTCCAAACCAATGTATAAAGTTAATAAAAATTCAACCAAGTCCCAACAGAATTTTTCTAGAAGCAAATTATTCTAAAATACATTTAGAAGTATCAACAGAAAAGGACAAAGGATATCCTAAAAAATAAGTAGAAGACGCTTACTCCTTGGAAGGAAAGTTATAACCAACCTAGATAGCATATTAAAAAGCAGAGACATTACTTTGTCAACAAAGGTCCATCTAGTCAAGGCTATGGTTTTTCCAGTGGTCACATGTATGGATGTGAGAGTTAGACCATAAAGAAGGCTGACCACCAAAGAACTGATACTTTTGAACTGTGGTGTTGGAGAAGACTCTTGAGAGTCCCTTGGACTGCAAGGAGATCCAACCAGTCCATTCTGAAGGAGATCAGTCCTGGATGTTCTTTGGAAGGAATGGTGCTAAAGCTGAAACTCTAATACTTTGGCCACCTCATGCAAAGAGTTGACTCATTGGAAAAGACTCTGATGCTGGGAGGGATTAGGGGCAGGAGGAAAAGGGGACGACAGAGGATGAGATGGCTGGATGGCATCACTGACTCGATGGATGTGAGTCTGAGTGAACTCTGGGAGCTGGTGATGGACAGGGAGGCCTGGCGTGCTGCGATTCACGGGGTCACAAAGAGTCGGACATGACTGAGCGACTGAACTGAGCTGAACTGAACTGAATCCTTTCAGATGTTAAAACATAACATAAAGAAGTACTTATTAAATAGTGTCATGCTGGTTCAGTATAAAATTAGTAGAACAAAACAGGAAAGCCAGAAATGACTACTGTGTCTAAAATTTTACTAATGACTTAAAATGCATAACAGAAAATATGAAAATGGAAAGATAACATCTTCTTAAAGTGGTGCTGAAATTTGAGGAAAACATTAATTTGGAGTCATATCTAATGTTACACACAAAAATAAATCTCTCCAAGAAGATTTTGGAAATTGAAAGTTCTTTTTAAAAAATATGGAAAATGGCTGAAAACTTTTTAAAGCCTAGAGAAGGTTTATCCCAATATTTCAGCTTTAAAACTATGAAATAAATGTAATAAAAAGATAATCAGATTCAACTATTATATACAGATTTAAAATATATGAACAATTTAAAAATGGAAAATTACTGATTGGGAAACTATTCAGAGCAAACATGATAAAGGGTTAACATACTTATGATGTAAAAGCTTCATTCAAATTATAAGAATACTAAATACAAAAATCAGACAGAAAGTATAAAGAGACAACAAAGAAATATAACAAGGTTAAACATAAAGTTATCACATGACCTAGCAATTCTACTCCCAGGAATATAGTCAAGAAATATGAAAACATTTGTCCACACAAAATGTTATATGCAAATAGCTGTAACAGCATTATTGTAACAGCCTGAAGTAGAAACCATCCAAACGATGAATGATGAATGGATAAACGCAGGGTAGTGTATCCTTACAGAGGCACAGTGTTTGGCTCAAAAGAAATGAAGTAGCGATACGTGCCGCCACACGGATGACTCTTGAAACACTGTGCTAAGCCAGAAAAGCCAGTCATAGAGGACCGGAGGCTACAAGATTTGATTTACAGGAAATGCCCAGGATATGAAGTCTATAGTGACTGGGGAAACTGACAGCTAATGGGTACAGGGTTTCTTTGGGGGTGACGAGAATGTTCTGGAATTAAATGTTGGTGATAATTACACAACTCGGCAACTACTGAAAACTGCTGAATGGAATGCTTTAAATGGACCAATTCTATGGTGTGTGAATGATATCTCATTAATGCTGTGATTTAAATTAAAAAAGAAAAGAGGGCTATAAGCAAATAGATGGAAAGAATTTCAACCTGACTAATAGGAAATGCAGACTAAAACTGCAAGGTACAGGTTTTACCCAGCGCATTGGCAAAGTAACTTTGAAACAAATGTAACCCTGTCAAGACCGCAGAGCAGCCACTACCCTTCTGCAGGCCAAAGGTAGGAGAGGTCAGTATGACCTGCAGAAAACAACTGTACACCATTTGTAGTAACGAGAATGTCAGTGTCCCACTTCCGGGAACTGGCCCTTAGGAGACAATGCAAAGCAAAGGAAAGGCTGCCTGAAGGAAGGTGACATCACAGGTTATAACTATAAAAACAGTTTGTAAAACAGGTTATCCCCAGCTCTAAGTGAATTACATCACGGAGGCCATCCACTTAGTAACATATTATATAGTCATGAAAACAAAGTTTTGGTTTGTTTTTGGTTTTGGAAAAGGTTTTCTTGATGCAGACCATTTCTAAAGTCTTTACTGAATTTGTTGCAATGTCGCACCTGTGTTATGTTTTGGGTTTTGGCCACCAGGCAGGGGGGACCTTCGCCCCCCGACCCCAGATCAAACGTGTGCCCCCTTCCTTGGAAGGCGAAGTCTTCACCACTGGATGGCTAGGGAGCACCCCTCTTTGAAGCTTGGTCATAATGCTGACTGAAAAAAGACAGACACAGAACCCTTTAACGCTATAAAATTATGAGGCAAAGACTGACAAGAGCGTATAAAAAGTTAAAATCAGCGCCCGCTCTTTTCTGGTTTCTAGGCTGAAGTGTATCACAGCCGCCTTTTCCAGCCACTGAGGTGACAGGCTCAGAGTCAGAGCAGCATCCTGGCTGGTTACTTGGCATTTCCTTCAGGAAGTGATTTGTTTAGCTGTGCTCCATGAAGCCTGCTCAGGCTACAGTGAACAGGCGGGAGAGGGCGAGGCTGCCTCGTCTTGGCTGCCTCGAGTTGTAAAGCCCGAGGCACAGCCAGGCGGGCTCGCGCCACCCGCTGCCTTCCGTCAGCGCCACTGAGGACTTCTCCCAGGACCTCCGCTTCAGTTCCAGACACCATGGCCTTCATCTAGGCCAGCTGTGAGTCCGCCACCCCCGCCTGTCACTGCGCCCTCCTGCCGCGAGGCCTGAACCAGCCGGGGCGGACCACGTGGCCAGGGCACAACCCCGAGGAGCAGAGGGGTTCTGGCAGCCCGCGACGTCCACGCACCAGCTGTTTCTTCTCCAAACTCCAGGGCTGGAACAGCCCATGAAGGGATCTGTGGGTGTCCCGTAATTCAGCCTGAACTTCGTTTCTAAAACAGGGTGTAAAGGAATGAACTGTCAGCAGAAGGTAAAGTTCCACCCGGGCACAGCTCCTGCTCAAGAAAGCCACCCCCGGCCGGCCGATGCATGCCGAGGACAGACGGGTGATTTCACGGGCCAAAAGCAGGGCTCGTGTTATTAACAGTAGGCGAGGGTGAAGTCATCTTTATTCCTATCATGACACCCCGAGAAGCAGGTAAGTTTATTTACTGTTGGCCTAATGCCACCATCTGAAGGTAAACTGATCAAGGCCACTCCATGTCATTTCCAACTATTCTAATTTGATTCGTTTGACTCAATTATTCTATATGCATAATTCTGAAGGTATCTTTTATTCCCCTTTGGAGAACAATCTGTCAGAGAAAATTATTAGCAGATGTCTCCGTGATGTGACAAGGACAGCATTGAACACACACTCCATGCCCGTGGCTCGCAGGCACGCCCGGCTCCTGCGGCCCTGCCTCCACGCTTGGAGCAAGCAGGGAGACCCCTCCGTGGCGAGCCCTGTCACACTGCGTGGAAAGCACTGGAGGCCGCTGGCTTTCCCCCTGAGACAAGGCAGGCGGTATTAACCCTGCCGTGAGGATGGAAAGCTGAAGCTCACAGATATAAACGACTGGGCTAAGGTCAAAGGGCCAGGTGAACAGAGATTCAGAACCCAGCTATGATGGGGACTCCAGGCAAGATGCTGTTCATTAGCTTCCAGACAAAAAATACAAAACCAACTTCTCCTGAAAAAATTACTCAATAAGTAGCTCTTTAAAATTATTGAACATTTTAAATAAAACAGCATTTTTAAAATACTCTATATTTCTACGTAAATATCTGAAATCTTCGAGGGCTGGGAAAGATTCCACCACCAGGGGACACAGGAACAGATAATGCCAACAAAACAAACATTTCCCGGGCTTCCCTGGTGGCTCCGTGGTGAAGAATCCACTTGCCAGTACAGGAGACATGGGTTCCATCCCTGAGTCGGGAAGATCCCCTAGAGGACGAAATGGCAGCCCCTCCAGTATCCTTGCCTGGGGAACCCCGTGGACAGAGGAGCCTGGCGGGCTACAGTCCACAGGGTCGCAGAAGAGCCAGACACGACTTAGTGACTAAAGAACAACAACCAACAAGCCCTGGGACACAGGCGCGCTAACCCGGCTCACGCTCACGGCAGCCGCAGAGCAATTCTTATCGCCACTTTGACAGCTGAGGATTCGGGGGCAGCACAGGGAGGCTGAGTAGCTTCCCCGGGGCCCTGCAGCTCCGGGGTGGCCAGGCCAGGATTCCAGGCCGGGCCGGTCAGTGCCCCGCGCCCCGCTGCTCGTCACCGCACAAGTCAGCCAGCAGCGGGGAGGGGGCCAGCCCTGCGCGAGGAGCCCCTGCCCTTCAGGAAGCACACGGGCTAACACCACTGAACACACCAGCTTTCAGAAAAACGCGGAATGAGGCTGCGTCAGAAACGCAGACCGGTGGCTCTGGATTATGAAAAGCCATTCTCCACAACATTCCAATCTGCCCTCAAACGTTCTCCTCCACTCCTTCCTTGCTAGTGAATGACATTAAGAGCCAACACTAATAAATACAGTGCCCAGAGGTTCTGGCACACAGAAGCTGCTTCGCTATGGAATGGCTGGGAAATGAGGGGGAAACCACCGCAAGACCGCCTCTGCCCAGCAGAACTAACACGGGAACGGGGCATGTAGGGTTTTCTACTTGAAAGGTCGCCTACCCAGAAAAGTAGAGCACTGTTACCTAAGCTGGCCTGTCTTTTACTTCTTTCAGATTCTTTTTCCTAACATTTCTTTTCAATTTAGCTTAATTCTTAAAAGTTATTTCAGTTTAAAAAAAAAAGGTCAAACGGGTGGCTCCTGCATGGCACCCATTGTCTTGCCTCATAAAAGCTCTTGAACATTCACCAAGGCCCCGTGGCCACTTAAGGAAGGTCATCTTTCCTCCAGATTTCTCATTAATCACAGATACTTTTTGAGCGTCTACCATAGTCAAAACAGATGTTTGATTCATTCAGTCTCTCTCATTGCTAATACTGCAGCTTCCTGGGTCTGGGGTGGCCCAAAGTGGTATCTGATGAAAGAAAACTCATTCTGGAAAATCAGAGTCAGAAATGGGGACATCATCAACATACCCTGAAACTGAACCCTGAGCCAAGTGATGCTGCTCCCCCCACGCTCTTGAGAGCAATGGCGTGCTTGGCCAAATGTTACTGAGCACTGTCTATATATAAGGGTGTAAGGACCATAGGATCCACGTTTATGGGCAGCAGGCTGGGATAATGAAGTGATGATGAGCTAGGTGTCAGAAGGGCTGAGTTCTGATCTAAGCTTTGGCCCCAACTTCCTGTGTGTCCGTGGGCTCTCCGTTTCTGGGCCTCCATCTTCTCGAAGTCTAACATCCTGTGATCACCCTTTTCTCAAAACTGTGAAAAATATTTATTTTAAATCCTACAATTATATGGAAGGGGAACTAAAGAGTCTCTTGATTATAGTGAAAGAAGAGAGTGAAAAAGTTGGCTTAAAACTCAAAATTCAAAAAATGAAGATCATGGCATCCGGTCCCATCACTTCATTGCAAATAGATGGGGAAACAGTGGAAACAGCGACAGACTTTATTTTTCTGGGCTCCAAAATCACTGCACATGGTGACTGCAGCCATGAAATGAAAAGACGCTTGTTCCTTGGAAGAAAAGCTATGACCAACCTAGACAGCATAAAAAAAGCAGAGACATTACTTTGCCAACAAAGGTCTGTCCAGTCAAAGCTATGGTTTTTCCAGTAGTCATGTATGGATGTGAGAGTTGGACCATGAAGAAAGCTGAGTGCCGAAGAATTGATGCTTTTGAACTGTGGTGTTGGAGAAGACTCTTGAGAGTCTCTTGGACTGCAAGGAGATCCAAACAGTCCATCCTAAAGGAAATCAGTCCTGATTATTCCTTGGAAGGACTAATGCTGAAGCTGAAGCTCCAATATTTTAGCCACCTGATGTGAAGAGCTGACTCACTGGAAAAGACCCTGACGCTGAGCAAGATTGTAGGCAGGAGGAGAAGGGGACGACAGAGGATGAGATGGTTGGATGGCATCACTGACTCAACAGACATGAGTGTGAGCAAGCTCCAGGAGATGGTGAAGGACAGGGAAGCCTGGTGTGCTGCAGTCCATTGGTTGCAAAGAGTCGGACACAACTTAATGCCTGAACAACAACAGCAAAGATTACATAAGTCTCCTTGATGGTCTGTCTCAAGAACCCAGTGGTGACTAGGTGGTTCTAAATGAATACAGGAGGTAGTACACCCAGATCTGCCAATCCCCACATCACTAAAGACACACCGATGAACCTCCTTTCTCCAAGCCAGGAGGAGGCGGCTGTACCTTGACAACAGAGAGTAAAGTACAAAATAAGGTCCCCCGCGTGTCAAGGACTGTGCGGATCCACTAGAACCACTTGGCTGGGGCAAGCAGACTTCTCTCCTCCCAAGCACTGGCTATCAGGGAGGCAGACGGTGAAAATCATGTGGATGTTAAAAGCAAGCTGCATGATCATTTCTCTAAAGATTGTATCATAAATTCTGAATAATAAATAATTCCTTTCTCACAGCAGACTTCTGACAGAACAACATCTTGGAAAGACAGCCAAATATCTTCCTGAATTCCTGGACATCATGAACTACAGTTTATAAGCCATCCTGGTGACAGCCAAGCCAGACACCTCTCCCTTGGCCCTCTCCCCCGCTTCTCTGAGGCTCTCACCTTGCCCTCCCTGATCCTGAAAGGTAATTCTGATCCTCACCACACACATCAGCACATTACAAAAAGGAAACTGCTTCCAGTCTGTACATTTACAAAAGAACAAAAACCATCAAGACCTCGGTAGTCCTCTATTCTAATCCCTGGTGGCTCAGACGGTAAAGAACCTGCCAGCAATGCAGGAGACCTGGGCTTGACCCCTGGAGAAGGAAGATCCCCTGGAGAAGGAAATGGCAACTCACTCCAATACTCTTGCCCAAAGAATTCCATGGACAGAGGAGCCTGGCGGGCTACAGTCCATGGGGTCAGAAAGAGTCGGGACACGACTGAGCAACTAACATTCTAATCCTTAAGCAGACAGAGAACCCATAAATTGCTGGGAAACAAGATTCTGACCAAACCCAAAGTCTCACAGAATTTCTTATCACTTCAAACAATCTTGCAGGAAACACTTCTGAGTCTGAAGGGGGAAATATCAGGATCAAGCCATGGTGAGAACACCAGGAAACTCTGGGAAGGCCAGACATGGGTAGGAACTGCTGCTCTTGGTAAAATGTGTCATTTAGCAAGAATCCGATACACTCCTGCATCTGGGTCTTTTGCAATCCCCACAGGAACTCCACGAAGTAGACATCCATTATTTTGCTCCTTTTACAGATGGGAAAATTGAGGCTGAGAAGTGAAGGAGTAACTACAAAGGTCAGAGCTAAAAGACAGGGATCCTTCTAAACAGAAGCTGCCCACACCTCCTCAGCCTCAACCAGCCTTCAGCTTCCTCTGCCTGAGGGTGAGAGCTCAGGTCCCCTTGCTTACACGTTCTCTGCTCATGTGGCCCCTTGCTCATGTGTTCTCTGCTCACAGGGCCCCTTGCTCACGTGTTCTCTGCTCAGGGCCCCTTGCTCACACGTTCTCTGCTCAGGGCCCCTTTCTCACACGTTCTCTGATCACGAGGCCCTTTGTTCACATGTACTCTGCTCAGGGCCCCTTGCTCACGTGTTCTCTGCTCAGGGCCCCTTGCTCACGTGTTCTCTGCTCAGGGCCTCTTGCTCACGTGTTCTCTGCTCAGGGCCCCTTGCTCACACGTTCTCTGCTCAGGGCCCCTTGCTCACACATTCTCTGCTCAGGGCCCCTTGCTCACACGTTCTCTGCTCAGGGCCCCTTTCTCACATGTTCTCTGATCACGAGGCCCCTTTCTCACATGTTCTCTTGATCACGAGGCCCCTTGCTCACACGTTCTCTGCTCAGGGCCCCTTTCTCACACGTTCTCTGATCACGAGGCCCCTTTCTCACATGTTCTCTTGATCACGAGGCCCTTTGTTCACACGTTCTCTGCTCAGGACCCCTTGCTCACACATTCTCTGCTCATGTGGCCCCTTGCTCACATGGCCCCTTGCTCCCGTGTTCTCTGCTCAGGGCCCCTTGCTCACGTGTTCTCTGCTCAGGGCCCCTTGCTCACGTGTTCTCTGCTCAGGGCCCCTTGCTCACACGTTCTCTGCTCAGGGCCCCTTGCTCACACATTCTCTGCTCAGGGCCCCTTGCTCACGTGTTCTCTGCTCACAGGGCCCCTTGCTCACACGTTCTCTGCTCAGGGCCCCTTTCTCACACGTTCTCTGATCACGAGGCCCCTTTCTCACATGTTCTCTTGATCACGAGGCCCCTTGCTCACACGTTCTCTGCTCAGGGCCCCTTTCTCACACGTTCTCTGATCACGAGGCCCCTTGCTCACACGTTCTCTGCTCAGGGCCCCTTGCTCACGTGTTCTCTGCTCAGGGCCCCTTGCTCACACGTTCTCTGCTCAGGGCCCCTTTCTCACATGTTCTCTGATCACAGGCCCCTTTCTCACATGTTCTCTTGATCACGAGGCCCTTTGTTCACACGTTCTCTGCTCAGGGCCCCTTGCTCACACGTTCTCTGCTCAGGGCCCCTTGCTCACACATTCTCTGCTCAGGGCCCCTTGCTCACGTGTTCTCTGCTCACAGGGTCCCTTGCTC
>NW_011494785.1:11233417-11241892 GCF_000754665.1 Bison bison bison
CTCATGTGTTCTCTGATCACGAGGCCCCTTGCTCACACGTTCTCTGCTCAGGGCCCCTTGCTCACAGGTTCTCTGCTCAGGGCCCCTTGCTCACACGTTCTCTGCTCAGGGCCCCTTGCTCACACGTTCTCTGCTCAGGGCCCCTTGCTCACACGTTCTCTGCTCAGGGCCCCTTTCTCACATGTTCTCTGATCACGAGGCCCCTTTCTCACATGTTCTCTTGATCACGAGGCCCCTTGCTCACACGTTCTCTGCTCAGGGCCCCTTTCTCACATGTTCTCTGATCACGAGGCCCCTTTCTCACATGTTCTCTTGATCACGAGGCCCTTTGTTCACACGTTCTCTGCTCAGGACCCCTTGCTCACACGTTCTCTGCTCAGGGCCCCTTGCTCACACGTTCTCTGCTCACAGGGTCCCTTGCTCGCATGTTCTCTGCTCACAGGGTCCCTTGCGCACGTGTTCTCTGCTCAGGGCCCCTTGCTCACATGTTCTCTGCTCACAGGGCCCCTTGCTCACACGTTCTCTGCTCAGGGTCCCTTTCTCACACGTTCTCTGCTCACACGGCCCCTTGCTCACGCATTCTCTGCTCAAGGCCCCTTTCTCACACGTTCTCTGATCACGAGGCCCTTTGTTCACACGTTCTCTGCTCAGGACCCCTTGCTCACACATTCTCTCTCATGTGGCCCCTTGCTCACATGGCCCCTTGCTCACATGTTCTCTGCTCAGGGCCCCTTGCTCACGTGTTCTCTGCTCACAGGGCCCCTTGCTCACGTGTTCTCTGCTCAGGGCCCCTTGCTCACGTGTTCTCTGCTCAGGGCCCCTTGCTCACACATTCTCTGCTCACAGGGTCCCTTGCTCACGTGTTCTCTGCTCAGGGCCCCTTGCTCACATGTTCTCTGCTCACAGGGCCCCTTCCTCACATGTTCTCTGCTCAGGGTCCCTTTCTCACACGTTCTTTGATCACGAGGCCCCCTGGTTCACGTGTTCTCTGCTCACAGGGTCCCTTGCTCACGTGTTCTCTGCTCAGGCCCCCTTGCTCACATGTTCTCTGCTCACAGGGCCCCTTGCTCACATGTTCTCTGCTCAGGGTTCCTTTCTCACACGTTCTCTGATCACGAGGCCCCCTTGCTCACATGTTCTCTACTCACAGGGACCGTTGCTCACATGTTCTCTGCTCACGTGGCCCCTTGCTCATGTGTCCCCTGCTCACAGGGCCCCTTTCTCACACATTCTCTGCTCACACGGCCCCTTGCTCACGCGTTCTCTGCTCAGGGCCCCTTGCTCACGTGTTCTCTGCTCACATGGCCCCTTACTCACATGTTCTCTGATCACGAGGCCCCCTTGCTCACACGTTCTCTGCTCACGTGGCCCCTTGCTCACACGGCCCCTTGTTCACACGTTCTCTGCTTACATGGCCCCTTGCTCACGTGTTCTCTGCTCGCGTGGCCCCTTGCTTACACGTTCTCTGCTTGCGTGGCCTCTTGCTCATGTGTTTCCTGCTCACGTGGCCCTCTGATCAGCTGTTGGTTTCATTCTCCACTTCCTCAGTGAACCACTGACTGCTGGGAGTAAACCATCCCAGATGACCCAGGTTGGTGGAGAGTCCGCATGACCACTGAGCCTCCCAAACCCCAGATGTGCTCTGCGTTGGTACACAGTCCATGAACACTGCCCATGAACGTACAAATACAGCTCAGCTTGTTTTGCCTAAGAGAACAGGGATGATCAGCCAGCTTCAGGGCACTGAGGACATAAATAGATGTATATTGTCATTTCTGTTCAAAGGACATTAAAATGCTTCCCAAACACTGACCTGTCTATTTTCACAAGGAGCCACATTCACCAGCATATTCTCCTTAGTGTTTAAGAATATAAGCAAAGCTTTGCACCCAGAGACAGGCAAGCTGAAGGCTTCCAGAAGTCGATCACAGTTCTGTATGATGCGGTTTGAACTTTTAAAATGTCACCAACTGAACAAGCACGTGAGCCTCACTCACCCTTTCTATCTCCTGGAGGTACAGGAGGGCGATGTCCCCCGCCTTCTCATAGCAGGTGATGATGTCCTGCTCCCGGTCCACGCGGAGACTGCTGGTAGAAGAAGAAATAGGCAACTTCTCTAAACAAAGTCCTAAAAAAAATCAACATACAAAAACCGGGTGAGTTGTTTTTTATGGGACTTAATTTTTTAGTATTATTCTAGAAAGCCAGATACTATGGGCGAAGCAGATTCTCTGCCCTCTCTAAGGACAAAATGGAACATCAAAACAGGGCACCAGAAAGAAAATCCAGAGGTTACGGATCAAAGAGGCCCCTCAGCATACAGAAAGGACCATTTGAGTCTGACATCCAGGTTAAGAATTTGATCAGGTACTTCACCAGGATCCCATTCAGACCTAACAGAGCTTCTCATTCAACCATGCCCTGAGATCCTTAAAGAATTTTATAAGTAAGGACAGCAACGCTAGGGCTTCTGAGGTGGCTCAGTAGTAAAGAATCCATCTGCCAAGCCAGAGACATGGGTTCGATCCCTGGGTTGGGAAGATCCCCTAGATGAGAGCACGGCAACCCACTCCAGTGTTCTTGCCTGGTAAGTCCCAATGGACAGAAGAGCCTGGCAGGCTACAGTCCATGGGGTCACAAACAGTCAGACACGACTGAGTTACAAAGCAACACACAACACAGTGAGGCTAACAGCACAAAACAAGGTAAAGAACATCTCGTGTCTTCTACAGTGTATGCTTAACTGATTGAATATTAAACATTTCTAAATGCACTCAGGAGCCAGGAGTCAGCTACCAGGGGAATCTTCCAACTCTCGGCCTAGATTTCTGCAGAAACAACACTCCAGACCAGCTCTCAATTCCAGGCCAAGAAAACACCCAGAACCTTGCAGTGTGGGCCCTTCTTTGGAGATAGAGGAGATACTCCTCACCAAGAGAGAGTTCAGGCCTGCGATGGGTTAGGAAAGCATGAAAGGCTGAAAAATGACAATGCCGAGAGGAGCAGCTGTTGCCTGAACCCAGCACCAAACTCAGCCGCTGTCCTGAGCAACCAGCCTGGGCCCGTCAGGCTCCAGGTCTCCACCCACAACTGGAGGCAGAGAGGGAGCCCCACGGGGAAGGTTTGCGCTGCACCAAGTGCCCTGGGACACGGGGAGACACACACAGCGCACACGTGCCACTCCGTGCAAGACTCTGAGAGAAGCGTCCATGCTGCCAGAGTCAGGACCTGCAATTGGAAGGGACCTGAGAGGTTTCCTGGCACACGCATTCATTTTATAGATGAAGAAGCTGAGAATCATCGAGGGAAAGTAAGAGATTTGCTCCAAACCTGAGAGGCAGTTCACAGCACAACAGAGATCAGAACCCGGGTCTTCAGCCTTCAAAGCAACATCTACCTACTAAGGGAGCTGCTGACTTTCAGAGTAGGTACCACTGCAGAGAGAGGACCAGACAAGCCAAGGGCAGCAAGTGACCCAGAGCCCCTGTGCATCACTGTGAGAATGGCCCCCTCCCAACTGCTCTTAACAAACGACGGCAGTCCCCTGGCTGTCGAAGGTGACGGGAGATGCTGTGCTCCACGGGAAGGAGAAAAACCACTTCCATCCGCAGGGAGCCAGCACTGAGGACGAGCTGCCTGGGCGCTTAGAGGTGACAACTTCGTCACAGAAGGTATGGACCAGCCAAAGATTTTGCTGCAGGTTAACAAAGATTTATTGAGGTGAAATTGGCATATTAAAAACTGCACGATGTTTCACCATGATTTCTTTTGTTTTTATTTATTTTTTATTAACTGAAATCCATCGTTTACATTAGGGTTCACTTTGCGTTGTGCAGGTCTATGAGTTTTAGCAACAGAGCATAATGTTTCCACAATCACAGTATCATACTGACACCACCGAGCCAATTCACGGCCCTAAAAATGGGATCTAGCCCTCCAGCCTCCCTCCTGAGCCCTGGCAACCACCCATCTTCTGTCTCTACGGTTTGGCTTTGTCCAGAACATCACATAATTGCAATCAGGCAGTATGCAGACTGTTCAGACTGGCTTCATTCACCTGGAAATATGCTGTTAAGATCCCTTCATGTCTTTTTATCAGAGGAGGCGATGGCACCCCACTCCAGCACTCTTGCCTGGAAAACCCCATGTACGGAGGAGCCTGGTAGCTGCAGTCCATGGGGTCACTAGGAGTTGGACACAACTGAGCGACTTCACTTTCACTTTTCACTTTCATGCATTGGAGAAGGAAATGGCAACACACTCCAGTGTTCTTGCCTGGAGAATCCCAGGGACGGGGGAGCCTGATGGGCTGCCGTCTATGGGGTCGCACAGAGTTGGACATGACTGAAGCAACTTAGCAGCAGCAGCAGCATGTCTTTTTATAGGCAGATAGCTAATTTCCTTTTGTTGCTAAGTAATATTCCATTTATTCATTAATCTGTTTAAAGGCGTCATGGTTGCTACCAGTCTGGGGAATTATGGATAAAGCTGCTATAAACATTCGCGTGCAGGCTTTTGTGCGCACATAGTTCTCAGTTCCTCTCAACCAGGAAGAGGAACTGGTGGATGGTATGGTAAGAATATGTTTGTATGAAATATCTAAGTACATCTATTTTATTTACAAATAGCTTTGTAAGAACATTACTTTTAGCTTTATAAGAAACCACTAAACGGGTTGTCTTCCAAAGTGGCTGTGCTGTTTTGCATTCCTACCAGCAATGGACGAGAGTTCCTATTGCTCGCATCCTTGCCAGCATTTGGTGTTATCATTTTTTGAATTTTAGTCATCTAATATGTATAGTGGCGTCTCACTGCTGTTTTAATTTGCAGTTTCCTACGGACACGTGATGTCGATTTTTAATGCTATTTGCCGTCTGTCTACCTTCTTTGATAAAGTGTCTGGACAGATCTATTGTCATTTCGTCAAAAAGACTGAGTCATTTGTCTTCTTACTGTTGAGTTCCGAGTTCTTTATATATTTTGGATACAAGCCCTTTATCAGATTTCTATTTTGCAAATATTTTCTGTCTGTGACTTCATTCTCTTAACCCTGTTTTTCACAGAACAAAAGTTGATAATTTCCTTAAGTTCAACCTGTCAATTTGTGTTTTCGGTGTAGTCTCTAAAATGCCGCTACTAAATCCAAGGTCACCTGGATTTTCCCCAGTGTTATCTTCCAGAAGTTTTATTTAGTTTGGAATTCAGATTTAGGTTTACCATCCACTGTGAGTTACTATTTATGAAGGGTACAAGGATTCTGTCCATATACACGTTTAGCGTGTGGATGTCCACTTGTTTCAGCACCATTTGCTGGAGAGACTGCGTTTCCCTCATTGAGTTGCTTTTGTTCCTTTGCCAAAAATCAGTTGATGACAGTCGAGTGGGCCTTCTTCTGGGCTCTCTATTCTGTTTCATTGATTTTTTAAAGTATTTATTTATTTGGCTGCGTTGGACCTCATAGTTGAGGCGTACGAGGTCTTTGTTGCATCATGTGGCATCTGTCGCTGCTCACAGGCTCCTGTTGTGCTCACAGGCTCTCTGGCTTTAGCTCACAGGCTCTGCGGCTGTAGTTCACAGGCTCTATGGCTGTGGCTCACAGGCTCTCTTGCTGTGCCCATAGGTTCCCTGGTTGTGACTCACAGGCTCTGCAGCTGTGGCTCACATGCTCTCTGGCTGTTGCTCACAGGCTCTCTAGTTGTGGCTCACCAGCTGTCTGGCTGTGACTCAGAGGTTCTCTGGCTGTAGCTCACAGGCTTTCTTGCTGTGCCTCACAGGTTCCCTGGTTGTGATTCACAGGCTCTGCAGCTGTGGCTCACATGCTCTCTGGCTGTAGCTCACAGGCTCTGTAGCTGTGGCTTACAGGTTCCATGGTTGTGGCTCACAGGTTCTGCAGCTGTGGCTCACATGCTCTCCAGCTGTAGCTCACAGGCTCTGTAGCTGTGGCTCACAGGTTCTGCAGTTATGACTCACAGGCTCCCTGGCTGTAGCTCACAGGCCCTCTGGCTGTGGCTCACAGGCTCCCTGGTTGTGGCTCACCAGCTTAGTTTCTCCACAGCATGTGGGACCCTGATTCCCCTAAACCAGGGATTTGGGATTGAACCCTCATCCCCTGCCTTGCAAGGCAGATTCTTAACCACCTAACCACCAGTGAAGTCCTTTATTGAATTTTTTCTCTATTATTTCAGCAATCTTATGCTGTCTGGATTACCAATGTGCAGTGTATCATTTTTAAGGAATAGCTCTATTGAGACAATAATTACATGGCATAAAATCACTCATTTTAAGTAAAGTTCATAAAAATTAAATCATATGTCATCTTTTGTGTTCAGTTAGTATGTTTTCAATGTTCATCCAAGTTACAACAATATCGATTTCTTTTCACTGCTGATGACACACCGCATTTCATCTCTGCATTTGCTAGTAGTGGGCAGTGGGGTTGTATCTCTTTTTGTCCATAATGAATAATGCTGTCATGAAAATGCATGTGTAATTTTTGTGTGACCATGTATTTTTAATTCTCTTGGGTAGATACCTAGAAGCAGAAGTGTTAGGTCAGATACAAAATTTACATTTAACTGTTTAAGAAACATGCCTTCTAAAGTGGCTATACCACTTTACATTTCCACCAGCAATTCATGAGGATTCCAGTTTCTCCACATTTTTGTCAACACTTGTCATTGTCTGTTGTATCCCAGCCATCTCAGTAGGTGTGAAGTGGCATCTCAGTGTGGTTTTGATGCGCATTTCCAAAATGACTAGTGATGCCGACTCTGTGTGTGCATCTTCTTTAGCGAAATGTCTGTTAAAATCTTTTACTTGTTTTTCTTGGGTTGTTGGTTTTCTTATCATTGAGTTTTGAGAGTTCTCTATGTGTTCCAAACACAAATCCTCTATCAGATATGTGATTTGCAAATATTTCCTCTCAGTCTGTGACTTGTGCTACTTCCTTTTTTTAAAAAAATTAGGGTATCGTTGCTTTTCAGTGTTGTGTTAGTTTCTGCTGTACACGATGCATTGGCTGTATTCCATAGGGATATTCCATATGTACCCCTATGCTCCTTCCCTCCTAGGTCTCCATCTGCCCCCCACCCTCCATCCCACCCATTTAAGTCAGCACAGAGCACCGAGCTGAGCTCCCTGCGTGATACTGCAGGTCCCCACTAGCTATCTGTTTTACACATGGTGGTGTATATGTATCAGTACCAATCTCCTTTAACATGTCTTTTGAAGATTAGAAATTTTAAATTTTGACGGAGTCAAATTTATCAGTATTTTCTTTCATAGACTGTACTTTTAGTTTCCTATCTTTAAAAGTACAAAGATTTCTTCTATAAGTTCTTCTAAAATTTTTATATTTTTAGGTTTTACATCTAGGCCTATAAATTATTTTAAATTACTTTTTGTACATGTTGCAAAGTATGGATCAAAGTTTACTTCTCTGCCAATAGGTATCTGGATGTTGTGGTACAATTTATTGAAGCTTCTCCTTTCTCCACCGAATTGCCTTTCAGTTCAGTTCAGTTCAGTCGCTCAGTCGTGTCCAACTCTTTGCGACCCCATGAATTGCAGCATGCCAGGCCTCCCTGTCCATCACCAACTGCTGGAGTTCACCCAAACTCATGTCCACCGAGTCAGTGATGCCATCCAGCCGTCTCATCCTCTGTCGTTCCCTTCTCCTCCTGCGCCAAATCCCTCCCAGCATCAGAGTCTTTTTCAATGAGTCAACTCTTCGCATGAGGTGGCCAAAGTATTGAAGTTTCAGCTTTAGCATAAATCCTTCCAAAGAACACCCAGGACTGATCTCCTTTAGAATGGACTGGTTGAATCTCCTTGCAGTCCAAGGGACTCTCAAAAGTCTTCTCCAACACCACAGTTCAAAAGCATCAATTCTTCAGCTCTCAGCTTTCTTCACAGTCCAATTCTCACATCCATACATGACCACTGGAAAAACCATAGCCTTGACTAGACAGACCTTTGTTGGCAAAGTCATGTCTCTGCTTTTGAATATGCTATCTAGGTTGGTCATAACTTTCCTTCCAAGGAGTAAGCCTTTTAATTTCATGGCTGCAATCACCATCTGCAGTGATTTTGGAGTCCCAAAAAATAAAGTCTGACACTGTTTGCACAGTTTCCCCATCTATTTTCCATGAAGTGATGGGACCAGATGTCATGATCTTCGTTTTCTGAATGTTGAGCTTTAAGCCAACTTTTTCACTCTCCTCTTTCACCTTCATCAAGAGGCTCTTTGCTCCTCTTCACTTTCTGCTTATCATAAGGGTGGTGTCATCTGCATATCTGAGGTTATTGATAACTTCTCCAGGCAATCTTGATTCCAGCTTGTGCTTCTTCCAGCCCAGCGTTTCTCATGATGTACTCTGCATATAAGTTAAATAAGCAGGGTGACAATATACAGCCTTGACATACTCCTTTTCCTATTTGGAACCAGTCTGTTGTTCCATGTCCAGTTCTAACTGT
>NW_011494785.1:11242127-11242931 GCF_000754665.1 Bison bison bison
TCCTTTTCCTATTTGGAACCAGTCTGTTGTTCCATGTCCAGTTCTAACTGTTGCTTCCTGACCTGCATACAGGTTTCTCAAGAGGCAGGTCAGGTGGTCTGGTATTCCCATCTCTTTCAGAATTTTCCACAGTTTATTGTGATCCACACAGTCAAAGGCATTGGCATAATCAATAAAGCAGAAATAGATGTTTTTTCTGGAACTCTCTTCCTTTTTTGATGATCCAGCGGACGTTGGCGATATGATCTTTGGTTCCTCTGCCTTTTCTCAAACCAGCTTGAACATCTGGAAGTTCATGGTTCACATATTGCTGAAGCCTGGCTTGGAGAGTTTTGAGCATGTCCTTTTCATTATAAGGGACTGGAATGCAAAAGTAGGAAGTCAAGAAACACCTGGAGTAACAGGCAAATTTTGCCTTGGAATACTGAATGAAGCAGGGCAAAGGCTAATAGAGTTTTTCCAAGAGAACGCACTGGTCATAGCAAACACCCTCTTCCAACAACACGAGAGAAGACTCTACACATGGACGTCACCAGATGGTCAACACCAAAATCAGATTGATTATATTCTTTGCAGCCAAAGATGGAGAAGCTCTATACAGTCAACGAAAACAAGACCAGGAGCTGACTGTGGCTCAGATCATGAACTTCTTATTGCCAAATTCAGACTTAAATTGAAGAAAGTAGGGAAAACCACTAGACCATTCAGGTATGACCTAAATCAAATCCCTTATGATTATACAGTGGAAGTGAGAAATAGATTTAAGGGCCTAGATCTGATAGAGTGCCTGATGAACTATGGACC
>NW_011494785.1:11243031-11244264 GCF_000754665.1 Bison bison bison
TCAGTGATCACACCATCCTGATTATCTGGGTCCTGAAGATCTTTTTTGTACAGTTCTTCTGTGTATTCTTGCCACCTCTTCTTAATATCTTCTGCTTCTGTTAGGTCCATACCATTTCTGTCCTTTATCGAGCCCATCTTTGCATGAAATGTTCCCTTGGTATCTCTAATTTTCTTGAAGAGATCTCTAGTCTTCCCCATTCTGTTGTTTTCCTCAATTTCTTTGCATTGATCACTGAGGAAGGCTTTCTTATCTCTCCTTGCTATTCTTTGGAACTCTGCATTCAGATGCTTCTATCTTTTCTTTTCTCCTTTGCTTTTGGCTTCTCTTCTTTTCACAGCTATTTGTAAGGCCTCCCCAGACAGTCATTTTGCTTTTTTGCATTTCTTTTCCATGGGGATGGTCTTGATCCCTGTCTCCTGTACAATATCAGGAACCTCAGTCCATAGTTCATCAGGCACTCTATCTATCAGATCCAGTCCTTTAAATCTATTTCTCATTTCCACTGTATAATCATAAAGGATTTGATTTGGGTCATACCTGAATGGTCTAGTGGTTTTCCCTACTTTCTTCAATTTAAGTCTGAATTTGGCAATAAGGAGTTCATGGTCTGAGCCACAGTCAGCTCCTGGTCTTGTTTTTGCTGACTGTATAGAGCTTCTCCATTTTTGGCTGCAAAGAATATAATCAATCTGATTTTGGTGTTGACCATCTGGTGATGTCCATGTGTAGAGTCTTCTCTCGTGTTGTTGGAAGAGGGTGTTTGCTATGACCAGTGCGTTCTCTTGGAAAAACTCTATTAGCCTTTGCCCTGCTTGATTCTGTATTCCAAGGCCAAATTTGCCTGTTACTCCAGGGGTTTCTTGACTTCCTACTTTTGCATTCCAGTCCCCTATAATGAAAAGGACATCTCTTTGGGTGTTAGTTCTAAAAGGTCTTGTAGGTCTTCATAGAACCATTCAACTTTAGCTTCTTCCGTGTTACTGGTTGGGGCATAGACTTGGATTACTGTGATATTGAATGGTTTGTCTTGGAAACGAACAGAGATCATTCTGTCGTTTTTGAGATTGCATCCAAGTATTGCATTTCAGACTCTTTTGTTGACCATGATGGCTACTCCATTTCTTCTGAGGGATTCCTGCCCACAGTAGTAGATATAATGGTCATCTGAGTTAAATTCACCCATTCCAGTCCATTTTAGTTCGCTGATTCCTAGAATGTCGACATTCACTC
>NW_011494785.1:11244364-11245694 GCF_000754665.1 Bison bison bison
TTCTATCACCAGTCACATCCACAGCTGGGTGTTGTTTTTGCTTTGGCTCCATCCCTTCATTCTTTCTGGAGTTATTTCTCCACTGATCTCCAGTAGCATATTGGGCCCCTACTGACCTGGGGAGTTCCTCTTTCAGTATCCTATCATTTTGTCTTTTCATACTGTTCATGGGGTTCTCAAGGCAAGAATACTGAAGTGGTTTGCCATTCCCTTCACCAGTGGACCACATTCTGTCAGACCTCTCCACCATGACCCTCCCATCTTGGGTGGCCCCACACAGCATGGCTTAGTTTCATTGAGTTAGACAAGGCTGTGGTCCGTGTAATTAGATTGACTAGTTGTCTGTGATTTGGTTTCAGGGTGTCTGCTCTCTGATGCCCTCTCAGAACACCTACTGTCTTACTTGGGTTTCTCTTATGTTGGACGTGGGGTATCTCTTCACATCTGCTCCAGCAAAGCACAGCCGCTTCTCCTTGCCTTGGACGAGGGGTATCTCCTCATCGCCGCCCCTCCTGACCTTGAACGTGGAGTAGCTCCTCTAGGCCCTCCTGCGCCCGCGCAGCCACCGCTCCTTGAACGTGGGGTAGCTCCTCTCAGCCACGCTTCTAATGGTAATGGTAGTAGTAGATAAATGCAAAGGACCGCGCAGCAGAAGCATGCCAGCTGCGATGGATCACACAGAAGCATGGCCGAGAGGAGCTACCCCACACCCCGAGGTCAGGGGCAGCGGCCGAGAGGAGCTACCCCACATCCAAGGAGTGGTGGCTGCGCGGGTTCAGGAGGGCTGAGAGGAGCTACTCCACGTTCAAGGTCAGGAGGGGCAGCAGTGAGGAGATACCCCTCGTCCAAGGTAAGGAGAAGCGGCTGCGCTTTGCTGGAGCAGCCCTGAAGAGATACCCCATGTCCAAAGTAAAAGAAACCCAAGTAAGACGGTAGGTATTGTGAGAGGCATCAGAGGGCAGACACATAAACCATAATCACAGAATTGCCTTTACACTTTTGTAAAAAGAATCAGTTCTAATGAGGTGGATGAAACTGGAGCCTATTATACAGAGTGAAGTAAGCCAGAAAGAAAAATACCAATACAGTATAATAACGCATATATATGGAATTTAGAAAGATGGTAACAATAACCCTGTGTACGAGACAGCAAAAGAGACACTGATGTATAGAACAGTCTTATGGACTCTGTGGGAGAGGGAGAGGGTGGGAAGATTTGGGAGAATGGCATTGAAACATGTATAATATCATGTATGAAATGAGTTGCCAGTCCAGGTTTGATGCACGATACTGGATGCTTGGGGCTGGTGCACTGGGACGACCCAGAGGG
>NW_011494785.1:11245926-11250944 GCF_000754665.1 Bison bison bison
AGACAGACCCAGAGGGATGGTGTGGGGAGGGAGGAGGGAGGAGGGTTCAGGATGGGGAACACATGTATACCTGTGGCAGATTCATTTCAATATTTGGCAAAACTAATACAATTTTGTAAAGTTTAAAAATAAAATAAAATTTAAAAAAATCAGATGGACACAAACGTGAGTCTATTTGTGGACCCTCTATTCTGTTCCAATGATCTATTTGTTTATACTTATGCTAATATCTGTTTATACTTATGCTAACCCTCTCTTGAAATTACCATATCTGTATAAATCTTGAAAGTAGTGTTCAGATCAGATCAGATCAGATCAGTCACTCAGTCGTGTCCAACTCTTTGCGACCCATGAATCGCAGCTCGCCAGGCCTCCCTGTCCATCACCAACTCCCAGAGTTCACTCAGACTCACGTCCATCGAGTCAGTGATGCCATCCAGCCATCTCATCCTCTGTCGTCCCCTCCTCCTCCTGCCCCCAATCCCTCCCAGCATCAGAGTCTTTTCCAATGAGTCAACTCTTCACATGAGATGGCCAAAGTACTGGAGTTTCAGCTTTAGCATCATTCCTTCCAAAGAAATCCCAGGGCTGATCTCCTTCAGAATGAACTGGTTGGATCTCCTTGCAGTCCAAGGGACTCTCAAGAGTCTTCTCCAACACCACAGTTCAAAAGCATCAATTCTTCAGCGCTCAGCCTTCTTCACAGTCCAACTCTCACATCCATACATGACCACTTAGTGCTCTAATTTTGTTCTTTTTTAGCTATTCTTAGTCCTTTGTATTTCCACATAAAATTTGCGGGTCAATTTCATTAAAAACAAAAACAAAAACAAATGTGGCTGGGATCTTAATTGATGCATGTTGAATTTATAGGTGGATTTGGGGAGAACCGAGATCTAAGCAGTATTGAGTTTCCCAACCCGTGTACAGAGCGTGTCTCTTCATTAACGTAGGTCTTTACGTCTCTCGGAAATGCTTCGTAGCTTTCAGTGTGCACGCCTTGCAAATCTTTTCTCAGATCTACTCTTAAGTAGTTCATATTTATTATTTATGCTGTTATAAGTGGTATTGTTTTAATTCCTTTTGTTCATGGCTAACATTTAGAAATATAATAGATTTCTGAATATTGGTCTTGTGTTCTATAACCTTGCTAAATTCATTTATTAGTTCTATACAATCATGTTGTTTGTAAATACAATTTCACTTCCTTCTTTCCCATCTGGATGCCTTCTATTTCTATTTGCTGCCTTATTGCACTGCCGAGGACCTCCATTACAATGTTGAAAAGAAGTGGTGAGAGCAGACATCCTCATCTTATTCCTGATCTTAGGGAGAAAGCATTTAGTCTTTTCACACTAAGTTTGATGTTGCAGTTTTTCACAGATGCCCTTTACCAAGTTGAGGAAGATCCCTTGTACACCAATTTTGCTAAGAGTTTACATCAAAAATGGATGTTGGAATTTCTTGAATCCTTTTTCTGTGTCTATTGAGACAATCATATGACTTTTTCTCTTTTAGTTTTCAATCTGGTGAATTACAGCTACTGATTTTCAAATGTTAAACCAAACTTCCAGTCCTGAAATAAATCCCATTGATGATGATATATTATTCTTTCTTTATATTGTTACAGTTGATGTGATAAATTTCTTGTTTGGAAATTTTTTCATCTAGGTTCATGAGGAATATTTGTCTATAGTTTCCTTGCAACGTCTATCCTGTTTTTGGTATTAGGGCAAGTCCTTACCTAATAAAATGGCTTGAGAAGTATTCTCTTCTCTTCAATTTCCTGAAAGAGTTCATTTGGAATTATTTTGTTCTTAAATGTTTGGTAGAACTTACAGTAAAGCCATCTGGACCTGGAGTTTTCTTTGGGGGAAGCTTTTTAACAACAAATTCCATTTCTTTGATACAGGATTGTTCAGATAATCTCCTTGTTCTTAAGTGAGGTTTGGTGGTTATCTTTTAGGCAGTCTGTCCCTTTCTCCTGAGTTGCCGGATGTATTGGATCCGTGTTGTTTATGATGCTCCCTGATCCTTTCAGTGTCTGTAGCGTCTCCAGGGGTGGCATCTCTCTCATTCCTGATACTGGCAGTTTGTGTCCTCTGTTTCTATCCTGAACGGTCCTCAAATGGTTTTGTTGAAATTCTCAATAAAGATCTTTTAATTCCATTGATTTTTGTTTCACTGATTTTTCTCTGTTATTTTTCTATCTTCTACTTCATTGACTTCTGCTCTGATCTTTATTATTTTCTTCCTTCTGCATTACCGTGAACTTAATTTACTCTTCCTCTTCCAGCCTCTTAAAGTATAAACCAAGGTATAAATTGGAGACCTTTTTCCTTTCCTAGTATAGGCATTTTGTGTAATAAATTTCTAAGTACTACTTTAGCAGTTTCCTACAAACTTTGATACATTGTGGTTTTATTTTCTTTCAGTTCACAATACTTTCTAATTTAATTTTTGATTTCTTCTTTAAAAACGTGTTATTTAGTTTCTAAACACTCAGGGATTGTCCAAAGATCTTTCTGTTATTGATTTTTAAATTAATTCCATTATGGTCTCTGTCCCTTGGAGAGCAAGGACATCAAACTGGTCAATCCCAAAGGAAATCAACTCTGAATATTCATTGGAAGGACTGATGCTGAAGCTGAAGCTCTAGTACTTTGGCCATCTGATGCAAAGCACTGAGTCATTGGAAAAGACCCTGATGCTGGGAAAAACTGAGGGCAGGAGGAGAAGGGAGCGAAAGAGGATGAGATGATTGGATGGCATCACTGACTCAATGGACATGAGTGTGAGCAAACTCTGGGAGTTGGTGAAGGACTGGGAAGCCTGGAGTGCTGCAGTCCATGAGTTGCAAAGAGTCAGACACGACTCAGTGACTGAACAACAAATGGTCTGTGAAATAAAGAGCTAGACAAGCTTGAGATGTTCTGCAGGCTCCAGAGGAAGGGCTGGCCTCTGACTGGGAGATAATGTGATTCACAGCATGGGTCTTGGGCCACACCATACCACTTTGACCTCTGAAGAGACTAGAGACCAAATAACTGAGTTCCATGGGCACTCTGTGCCTACATAGCTGACCTCCAACATGAACCTGGGTATGGTAGCCTGAGCACCCTTCCCCCACTGGCAGTACACCGTTAGTGCCGCCCCGAATCACTGCCAGGAAAACGAAGTGCCGACCATATCATCCCACTGTGATTAGACGACTTAAATTTGGAGCCGGTCTCTTTTGGGCTCTACCCTATGTGCCTTTTGCCTTTAGTAATTTTCACCTGTAGCTTTTTGTTGTAATAAACTGTAGCCATGCGTATGACAGCTTTCCTGAGTTCTATGACTCTAGTGAATCCCTGACCTGCAGGTGGTCTTGGGGATCCCTGATAGAGGTCAGAGAACATATTTGAACTCTTCCAATTATGTTGAAACTTGTTTCTTTCCCAGACTGTGATCAATCTTGATAAGAACCTTGGAAGGAATGTGCCTCCTGCTGTTGGCTGGGTGACACATAAACGTCAACCAGGTAAAGCTGCTGTACTGTGCTGTCCCGAGACATGAGTCTGAAAAAACTCTGGGAGAAAGTGAAGGACAGGGAAGGCCGGCGTGCTGCAGTCCCCGGGGTCACAAAGAGTCGACCTGACTTAGTGACTGAACAACAAGGTTTCTGTATCCTTATTGATCATCTGTCAACTTGTTTCATCACTTATTGGAACAGGGTATGAAAGTCTCCAAGCATAACTGTCAGTGGTTGCTTTAAGGTTTAATGAGTCCCAGTCTATTCCAAATGATATTATAGGTCTTCCACATGTAGAACACCTTTACTATCGCATACTTCCATTTCTTTTTTGTCCTGATTTTCTTATACATTACGTTTTTACATGGATTATAAATCCCAGTCCACATGATTATTATTCTTATTGAAATGGCCGATTATCTTGTCAAGACATTTTAATAATGTGGAAAAAACTGATACAGTCACTGATACAGTGATGACTTCCACTGCTCTTCGTTCCTTTGTGCAGATTCAGCTTTTCCTTCCCCTAAACAGATTCCTTTACCATTTCTTACAGAGCTGTTCCATTGATGGTGAGGCTTTTCAGCCACTGACTGTCTGGAAAAGGCTCTATTCAGCTCCGTGTTTGAGGATATTTTCATTTTCATTCACTCGACAGTCTGCCCCCGCCCCTACCCCAGTCTAAAGATGCTCTCCGCGATTCTCACTTGCATGGTCTCTGACGATGAACCTGCCGTCACCCTGTTTATTCACCTGCATGTAACGTGTCTTTTTTCTGGCTATTTGTAAGATCTCCCCTTTGTCATTGATCATGAGCAATCCGGGTTATGAAGGGCTTTGGTTTCGTTTTCCCCATGTTTACTGTGCTTGGGCCTCACTGAGCTTTCTGGATCTGAAGATTTATAGTTCTCGTAAAATTTGAAAGACATTCAGCCATTATTTCTTCAAAGTTTTTTGTGACCCTTCCCCTTTCTTGCTTGCTATACTAAGTCACTTGTGTCTGACTCTTTGTAATCCCATGGACTGTAACCTGCAAGACACCTCTGTCCATGGGGATTCTCCAGGTGAGAATAGTGGAGCGGGTTGCCATTCCCTTCTCCAGGGGATCTTCCCAACCCAGGGATCAAACCTGAGTCTCCTGCAGCTCCTGTACTACAGGCGGGTTCTTTACCACTGAGCCACCAGGGAAGCCTCCCCTTCCTTAGGGGCCTCCAATTACACACATTCAGGTCACCTGAAATTATTCTGCAACTCACTGATGTTCTTTCCACTTTATAAAAAGTTTTCACTTTTTTAGATGATGTCTACTGCAATGTCTTCAAGTTCACTGATCTTTTTATCAATGTCTATGGCACCCCACTCCAGTACTCCTGCCTGGAAAATCCCATGGATGGAGGAGCCTGGTGGGCTGCAGTCCATGGGGTCGCTAGGAGTCAGACACGACTGAGCGACTTCACTTTCACTTTTCACTTTCATGCATTGGAGAAGGAAATGGCAACCCACT
>NW_011494785.1:11251044-11260812 GCF_000754665.1 Bison bison bison
CACTGATCTTGCCTGGAGAATCCCAGGGACAGGGGAGCCTGGTGGGCTGCCGTCTCTGGGGTCGCACAGAGTCGGACACAACTGAAGCGACTTAGCAGCAGTAGCAGCAATCTGCCATTAACTACATCCAGTGTATTTTTCATCTTGGACATTGTAGGTTTCATCTTTAGAAATGAGATTTAGTTCCATTTTTAATGCCCATGTCTCTACTAAACTTTATGAACATGAAGAATATACATAATACCTGTTTTAATGTCTCTCCAGTCCTAAGTGCTCAATATTCACTCCCTATACATTTAGAGCCAAAGTTGTTTATGTGGCTGCAAAATAAAAGAAATTTACTAAGCATCCTCTCTCTGTTTCAACCTCTTAAAATGTTCTCCAAAGGAGAATACAAGATAAGTTGAACAAATTCACTATTCGCTAGAACAGCTCCAAAACTACTCAAAAGCAAGCACTTGATCAGAGCTTCCTAACTGCGCTTTAAGGGCTCATTTGTGCCAAATTAAAACTGCCAGAAAACAACACAAAAGATAAACTGTTTCATTATCTGCCTTCTGCTTCTATGAGGAGCAACCAAATAATGTGCAAGTCGGTATCAGGGATTTACTATAAAGGAAACAAACTCCACAGTATGCCAAAGTGAGTGAGTGAAGTCGCTCAGTTGTGTCTGACTCTGCGACTGTAGCAAAGACCGCAGCCTACCAGGCTCCTCTGTCCATGGGATTCTCCAGGCAAGAATACTGGAGTGGGTTGCCATTTTCTTCTCCAGGGGATCGAACCTGGGTCTCCCAATTGCAGGCAGACACTTTACCGTCTGAGCCACCAGGGAAGTCCTACAGTATGTCAAAGGACCAGGAGAAAACATGGGTCTAGTCCTTGGCACTTTACACGGCAGGCGGGACACTGACCACTAAGGTTCCTGAAGATGACCAAGGCCCTCGGGGACCAGCCAAACCCAGTGAGTCAAAGAAAAGACAGATCTAGGTCAACACAGTTTGGCTCTCACCTGTACCATACATTCTGGAATACGAGAAGTCCACTCTCCCAGGGCTGTAGTCCCACAGCCACATATAGTCGGTAAGGCAATTCAAACCAGACAGACAACTTCATCCTCCACTGTGAGGACAGACTTGTCATGGTCTGTGGATTCCTGTTCTAATTAGGGAGCGACATGAACACCTGGCCACCCACTCCAGTGTTCCTGCCTGGAGAATCCCATGGGCAGAGGAGCTGGCGGGCTACGGTCCACAGGGTTGTGAGAGTCGGACACGACTTAGTGACTACACCACCACCATGAACAGCCAAGGCCCTGGCTGCCACATGGGCCTTTGGCAAGGAGCCCATTCTCAGGTAGGAGGCCACGCGTGGTAAATATCGCTCCGTTCCTTCTCCCAAATGCTGTGATGTTCCTTCCATGTGCCACCACACACATCTCAGAGCAACAGCAGAGTCTTGATCTACCGCAGTGAATTCATGGCGATGCAGCTCAGTTCCAGAATATGCAGTTTTCTGTCAAAAGCTGCTTACAGGACCTCTGGACTAGATTGTAACTTTTCAAGTGTCTAGGATCAGGTCAACACTGTCTGAGAAGCAGAGTTCTGAGGTCATGGTCCAAACTGGCCCTCATTAACATGTCAGGCGGTGCCTTGTCTGTTTGGAAAGCTATCATCAATAACGTTTTTAGTTATGTTCTTTTTTCCAGAGAAATGCACGGCAAGAAAGTGAAAAACAGACTTGAAAAACAGCTGGTATGACAGCTTAATGAACAGCTCAATAAGATCTGCATCTCCAAAATCAAAGCTGGGTACCAGAGAGTAGAAGTTAAGTGCTCCATGACCAAGCATCAGGGCCAGCTTTAAAGCATGGGTCAAAAAAGTGGCTGACTATGTGCTGCGACTTAAAGAATGCTAAGTAGGATTTCCCTGGAGGTCCAGTAGTTAAGAATCCACCTGCCAATGCAGGGCACATGGGTTCAATTGCTAGTCCAGGGAGATCCTACATGCCACGGGGCAACGAAGCCCATGTGCCATGACTACTAACCTACACTCTAGAACCTGAGAGCTGCACCTACGGAAACCCACGCACCCCAGAGCCCGTGCTCCGCAACTACAGAAAACCTGCGAGCAGCAAAGAAGACTCAGCACAGCCAGATGATTAACTAACTAATTAAAAAACAAAAATCAGTAAGTCCTTAGGCTTGAAAAAAACCAGAATACTGAGTAGCCACTGGACCCCAAATTTATCTCCCTTCCCCATGGGAAAGTCCCACAGAGGGGCTCACTTCTGAAAGTTCCTTTCCATAAAGGGTAACACATTTTGATTAAACTGGTGACAATAAATTCATCTAGGTCACACCTGACTGCTTTGAAGCTCTTGAGCATGAATTAGCCTGTGCAATGGGTACCATCCTCCTCCCAATCTTGTGGGAAAAGAAACAGGAGCTCCCTAGCTTGTCTAAGGTCTGCACAGGGGCCAGAACTGAGGTTAAGTGGAGCCCCTGAGCTGGGGCAAGTGCATCCTGCCCCAGGTGATGTTCGAAGCACCCGAGGCGGATGGGCTGCGGGAAGCAAAGGTGCTGTGCGAGCGTCAGGGAGCGTGCGCCTCACGGTCGGGAGGGGCGCCAGGCAGTGAGGGGCAGCCGGCCCTGGGCCTGCCGGAGCTCACGTGTGTTCAGCCTCCTAATCGCCCTATTTAGGTGCATCTTTGCTGTTGTTCAATCCTCAGTCGTGTCCGACTCTTTGCAACACACAGACTGCAGCTCGCCAGGCCTCCCTGTCCATCACCAACTCCCGGAGTTCACTCACACTCATGTCCATCGAGTCAGTGATGCCATCCAACCATCTCATCCTCTGTCATCCCCTTCTCCTCCTGCCTTCATCCTTCCCAGCACCAGGGTCTTTTCCAATGAGTCGGCTCTTTGGATCAGGTGGCCAAAGTATTGCAGCTTCAGCATCAGTCCTTCCAATGAATATTTAGGATCAATCTCCTTTAGGATTGACTGTTCAAGGGACTCTCAGGAGTCTTCTCCAGCACCACAGTTCAAAATCATCACTTCTTGAGGACTCAACCTTCTCTATGGTCCAACTCTCACATCTGTACATGACTACTAGAAAACCCAGAGCTTTGACTATACAGACTTTTGTCAGCAAAGTGATGTCTCTGCTTTTTAATACACTGTCTAGGTGTGTCATAGCTTTTCTTCCAAGGAGAAAGCATCTTTTAATTTTATGCCTGCAGGTGCCATCTGCAGTGATTTCCGGAGCCCAAGAAACTAAAGTCTGTCAGTGTTTCCATTGTTTCCCCATCTATTTGCCATGAAGTGATGGAACCAGATGCCATGATCTTAGTTTTCTAAATGTTCAGCTTTCAGCCAGCTTTTTCACTCTCCTCTTTTACCTTCTTCAAGAGGTTCTTTAGTTCCTTTTCACTTTCTGCCATAAGGATGGTGTCATCCGCGTATCTGTGCTTATTGATATTTTTCCCAGCAATATTGATTCCAGCTTGAGCTTCATGCAGCCTGGCATTTCACAGGATGTACCCAGGATATAAGTGAAATAAGCAGGGTGACAATATACAGCCTTGATGTATTCCTTTCCTAATTTAGAACCAGTCTGTTGTTCCATGTCTGGTTTTAACTGTTGCTTCTTGACTTGCATACAGATTTCTCAGGAGGCAGGTAAGGTGGTCTGGCATTCCCACCTCTTTAAGAATTTTCCATTTTGCTGTGATCCACACAGTCAAAAGCTTTAGCATAATCAGTGAAGTAGAAGTAGGTATTTTTCAGGAATTCTCTTGCTTTTTCTATGATCCAATGGATGTTGGCAATTTGATCTCTGGTTCCTCTACCTTGTCTAAATCCAGCTAGTATATCTGGAAGTTTTCGGTTCATGTACTTTTGAACCCTACTCTGGATGATTTTGAGCATTACCTTGCTAGCAATGTGAAATGAGTGCAATTGTGCAGTAGTTTGAACATTCTTTAGCATTGCACTCCTTTGGGATTTGAATGAAAATTGGCCTTTTCCAGGCCTGTGACCACTGCTGAGTTTTCCAAGTTTGCTGGCGTACTGAGTGCAGCACTTTCACAGCATCATATGGCAAACTGGACTCTCCTTTGTTTCTTTCCACACAAGGTTTCATCACCTCTGAAAAGGAGCTCCAATTTTTCTCCCAAGTGCTGTACATCCCTGAAAGTCTGGCTAAGGAAGTGGACAGCTACACATCTCATTGCCAAAAAAAAAAAAAAATCCTCTGATCACTGAGGGGTTAACCCTCCCCAATTCTTTCAGGACTGTCTGAATTTGAGATCCCTTAGCTACGAGCCTGATCTGGGCATGCAAGACTGCACAGTTCCCACAATAACATAGGTTCATTTATCAAGGCCTTACTCAGCATCCAGCAGTATGCCTGGGCTTGACACACACCACTTAAATCCTCCAGGCCACTCTTGCAAGGAAGGCGTTAGTAACACTTTACAGATAAGATTGAACCTAGAGTCCCACACTGAGTAAATGATAAAGCCAAGTTTCAGCCCCTGGTCTATCTGACTACAAACCTCTGCTCATAACATCCTGCCTCACTGAGCTGCTGACAGCATACTCAGTGTCCGATAAGAGCGGTGACGTTAAAAATGAGTTTCAAATTGCAAAGGCAAAGAAACTGATCCACAGGGCAGGGTTTCATCTCCCACAAGGAGCTGCATCACCCTAGGTGAGTCCCTCTCCCCTAGAAGGAGAAGAGAGCGACAGAGGATGAGATGGCTGGAGAGCATCGCCAGTGCAGTGGACATGAACTTGGGCAAACTCCGGGAGATAGTGAGGGCCAGGGAAGCCTGGCATGCTGCAGTCCATGGGGTCACAAAGAGTTGGACATGACTTGGCAACTGAACAGCAACGAGGCGAATCCCTGGATCGCTGGGCCTCCCAGGCCTCATCTGTGCCACGAGGGCGGAGTTACTAGAACACCAACTTGAGCCGATGACTCTGCAGGACTAACAGCCAAAACAAGCATTTTTGGTTTTTTTCAATTGATTATCATAAACAGGGAATTAACTTATGAAGTGAAGCAACACAATAAAAGGCTATAAAATATAACTTTGGGCCCTATGTACTACAACATTAGGCATCGTTTCCTTGTGTATCATAACCGTGTATCGTAATCTCTGAAGCCAGGCTGGGGCCAGGTACACCCCGGGGCTTTGCTGCAACATGACCCACAGCGGAGTTTATAACTGGAAGGACCAGAAAAACCCCACTACAACAGCATGTCTCTGTGGCAAGGACTTCAAAGGCAGCAGGACAATTTGAAGGGATCTCAATTTCCAAGGTCGAGAAGTAACTCAGGAAAAGAGATTTGAGGTTCTCAAAGCAAGTCCTGGCCCCAGGTTGCTGGCCGTGCATTCTCACCTGTAGAGCAACTGGGTTCCCACAGGTTGTTCAGCTCAGCACAACGCAAGCCAGGCTCCAGGTGTAGAGGCTTTCTGCACAGTTTCCACACAATGCAGTGCGCGGGGCCACAAAGAGCCAGACACAATTTAGCGACTGAGCACGACACAGCACGCTGCAACACGCATGCTCAGTCACTCACTTGTGTCCGGCTCTTTGCGGTCCCGTGGGCTGTAGCCCCCCAGGCTCCTCTGTCCACGGGATTTCCCAGGTAAGAATACTGGAGTGGATTGCCGTGCCCTCCTCCATGGGATCTTCCCCACCCAGGGACTGAACTCATGTCTCTGATGTCGCCTGCATAGGCAGATGGGTTCTTTATCACTAGGGCCACCACTGTAGCATATATCAATACCTCGTTCCTTTTTTTCAAACAGAGGGGAAAATCACATGACAAGAAATGAGCCATTTTAAAGTGAAGAATTTAGCGACATTTATTACATTCATGATACTGTACAACTTCCACTTCTATCTAGCTCCAAATGCGTCAGTCTTATGGCTGACTAATATTCCACTGTGTGGAGATAACACATTTTATTTACCCATTCATCAGCCAACCGACACTTGGGTTCTTTACGCTTTTTGGATATTATGAATTATGCTACGAATATCCACGTACTGGCTGTTGTATGGACATACACTTCCACATCTCTTGAATATATACCTTAAATAGAACTGGGAGGTCAAGGGGTAATCCCAGGTTTCCTTGCAACATTTCTAATCTTTGTGCCCAAAATCACCAACTGTGATCTGCAACCCATACACTGGGTAAAATAATAAGTGAAAATACACAAACGTGAAAAATACATTAAAGTACATAATTAGACAGACTTGGATTCAAACCCTCGCTTCTCCATTTTCTAGCTCTGTGACTTTGAGCAATTTCCTCAATATCTTGGGGCCTCTGTTTCCTCAAGAAGCAGATGAAAATAAAAGCATTTTCTCTAACCGATTATTATGAGGTTAGTCCAGTCCGGGCTACTATTGATAAACAGTAATTGTTATTATCAACTAAGGACCTTTCCTTAGTTTTCTTAGTTTTCTTCAATGCAAAGAAATAGAGGAAAACAACAGAATAGGAAAGACTAGAGATCTCTTCAAGAAAATTAGAGATACCAAGGGAACATTTCATGCAAAGATGAGCTCGATAAAGGACAGAAATGGTATGGACCTAACAGTAGCAGAAGATATTAAGAAGACGTAGCCAGAATACACAGAAGAACTGTACAAAAAAGATCTTCAGGACCCAGATAATCACGATGGTGTGATCACTCACCTAGAGCCAGACATCCTGGAATGTGAAGTCAAGTGGTCCTTAAAAGCATCACTACGAACAAAGCTAGTGGAGGTGATGGAATTCCAGCTAAGCTATTTCAAATCCTGAAAGATGATGCTGTGAAAGTGCTGCACTCAATATGCCAGCAAATTTGGAAAACTCAGCAGTAGCCACAGGACTGGAAAAGGGCAGTTTTCATTCCAATCCCAAAGAAAGGCAATGCTAAAGAATGCTCAAACTACCGCACAATTGCACTCATCTCACATGCTAGTAAAGTCATGCTCAAAACTCTCCAAGCCAGGCTTCAGCAATACGTGAACCGTGAACTTCCAGATGTTCAAGCTGGTTTGAGAAAAGGCAGAGGAACCAAAGATCAAATTGCCAACATCTGCTGGATCATGGAAAAAGCAAGAGAGTTCCAGAAAAACATCTATTTTTGCTTTATTGACTATGCCAAAGCCTTTGACTGTGTGGATCACAATAAACTGTGGAAAATTCTGAAAGAGATGGGAATACCAGACTACCTGACCTGCCTCTTGAGGAATCTGTATGCAGGTCAGGAAGCAACAGTTAGAACTGGACATGGAACAACAGACTGGTTCCAAATAGGAAAAGGAGTACGTCAAGGCTGTATATTGTCACCCTGTTTATTTAACTTCTATGCAGAGTACATCATGAGAAATGCTGGGTTGGAAGAAGCACAAGCTGGAATCAAGATTGCCAGGAGAAATATCAATAACCTCAGATATGCAGATGACACCACCCTTATGGCAGAAAGTGAAGAGGAACTCAAAAGCTTCTTGATGAAGGTGAAAGAGGAGAGTGAAAAAGTTGGCTTAAAGCTCAACATTCAGAAAACGAAGATCATGGCATCCGGTCCCACCACTTCATGGGAAATAGATGGGGAAACAGTGGAGACAGTGTCAGACTTTATCTTTTTGGGGCTCCAAAATCACTGCAGATGGTGACTGCAGCCATGAAATTAAAAGACGCTTACTCCTTGGAAGGAAAGTTATGACCAACCTAGATAGCATATTGAAAAGCAGAGACATCACTTTGGCAACAAAGATCCTTCTAGTCAAGGCTATGGTTTTCTAGTGGTCATGTACAGATGTGAGAGTTGGACTATGAAGAAAGCTGAGTGCCGAAGAATTGATGCTTTTGAACTGTGGTGTTGGAGAAGACTCTTGAGAGTCCCTTGGACTGCAAGGAGATCCAACCAGTCCATTCTAAAGGAGATCAGCCCTGGGTGTTCTTTGGAAGGAGTGATGCTAAAGCTGAAACTGCAGTACTTTGGCCACCTCATGTGAAGAGTTGACTCATTGGAAAAGACTCTGATGCTGGGAGGGATTAGGGGCAGGAGGAGAAGGGGACGACAGAGGATGAGATGGCTGGATGGCATCACCGACTCGATGGTCATGAGTTTGAGTGAACTCGGGGAGATGGTGATGGACAGGGAGGCCTGGCGTGCTGCGATTCATGGGGTCACAAAGAGTCGGACACGACTGAGTGACTGAACTGAACTGAACTGAAGGAACTTTCCTGGGGAGAAGAGCAATCCTCCTCAACTTTCTGAGTGTCTGTAAAATATAGAAAAGCAACGAGAAGACAAAGCAATCAACTGCATCCCCACCACTTGGAATCAAGCACAGTTAACATACTAGCACGCACCCTCGATCTTGCTAATACACGTGTGGATGTGCTCAGCTGCTCAGGCATGTCCGACCCTCTGCAACCCCACGGACTGTCACCCGCCAGGCTCCTCTGCCCATGGAATTTCCCAGGCAAGAATACTGGAGTGGGTTGCCATTTCCTCCTCCATTGTTAATACATGATGCAACTTAAGCCTCTGGTCTTGGTTCCAGTTTCTTTCCTAAGAAGAGTGGACTCATCCTCCTCAGGGGATCCCTACAGCACAAAGTGTAGCCCTAACGACAGCAAGGAATCCGAATGGCCAGTGAACTGCTGAGCCTTCCCTTTCTCCATCCCACGGGTTCTCTCGAGGCACCACGGCTGGGCTTCACAGAGCGGGACCCGGTCCTCTCCCTTGAGAAGCCACATCACTAGGATGGAGGAGACATTTCCACCACAAGGTAAAAAGCACAGTGACTGAGCCAGACATGGTATCAGAAGAACTAAGTATGAGTACCTCAGTGTACCTTCAACTAAGCCCCAAACTTTCTTTGGGCTCCTTAAGTCTCTGTTCCCCAAATAAGAACCAATGGGGAGTCGATCAACACAACATGAAATATGAATATGGGTCAGCAGCAATAAAAGGGCTCTTACTCTTCTTACACCATCTAAATATAAACAGGAAGCTTTGACTTGCAACCTGAGATGTGTGGCATCCAGCCTCCCAGGACTCGCAGAATCATTCATTCTAGGTGGGAGGAGGCCTGCGGGAGCACCACTGCGGGATAAACAGCTCCGGACAGCTCAGAGGGCAGGTCCGCAGCAGGACACGGCCTCACGGCTCCCCTGTTCTCACACCCGTGCTCCCACATTTTCTGGAGCTTGCACATGGACAAAACAACTCCGCAAGGACCCCCAGACCCCCACTTTGCGCCCACTTCCCTCCACTCTTGCATAGTTTTCTACTGAACTGTTTTCTCACTGCCCCTGAAGAGATCTCGACTTCAAAAAAGTAAGCAGCAGCTTCTGAAGGGGAAAAACTGAACCCCTATCTTCTCTCCACCCCTATCTTCTCTCTCCTTACTCTGCAGGCTCAAAGTGTGTGTTTGTGTGTTCAGTTGCGTTGACTCTTTGCGACCCCAAGGACTGTAGCCCTCCAGGCTCCTCTGTCCCTGGGATTCTCCAGGCAAGAATACTGGAGCTGGTTGCCATGCCTTCTTCCAGGGGTCCAACCTGAGTCTCCTGTCTCCTGCATTAGGAGGCAGATTTTTCTTTTCACCACTAGCACCTGGGCGGCCCGGGCTCAGAGAGGGTGCATTATCTGCCCCAGGTCACACAGCACTGGCTGAGCGAGCTTGCCTCCAGGGCGAGTTCACGGGCGCGGGGATCGGCCCCCCAGGAGCAGAACCCTCCTGCC
>NW_011494785.1:11260912-11261462 GCF_000754665.1 Bison bison bison
GAGCAGACCCCTCCTGCCAGGCAGGAAGGGCCTCCCTCCAGTGTGACAGGCCGGGCTCTGGCTGCAGGACACCTAGAAGGCCCGTCACCAGCTCGCCCCCACCCCTACAGATCTGGATCGGGTTCTGCCACCTCTAGACGCGGTTCACCTCAGGGAAAAGGCTAAGACAATGCTCCGTGGGCGTCCTTATCACCAGGGGCTTCCAGTCCTGAGGCGCTGGGGTCTGTCCACTCCTGCTAACCCTCCCCGCTCAGAACGCACTCCCACAACTCCGCGCTCTTTCCCAGGGGTGCCTGCACCCCTGTTTAACTTGCCGAGCCCCCTGCGGGGCTCCCTGTGAACGTGAGACCGCAGAGGGCGGCGGAGGACGGACCCCGAGGCCGGCGAGGACGGCCGAGACCCAGGGGAATCGCCCACACGAGGCACGGTCCGAGGAGCGGCCCCGGAGCCCGCGGGAGGCCAGCCGATCCGAGGATAGTAGAGGCGGCCGGCGAGCGCGGGCAGGACCCAGAACCCCCCGCGCGGCGGCGAGGCCGCGGCGACTCCGCGC
>NW_011494785.1:11261562-11268236 GCF_000754665.1 Bison bison bison
GCGGGGAGAACGGCCGACGCCGGGGCGTGAGGGGCCCGCCTCGCGCCGCGACTGCGCCTCAGGCACCCGCTGCCGCGCCTGACGTCGAGTTCCGAGGCCCTCACGTGGCCAAGGCGCCCAAGAAAGCTGTTCAGTCAGAAGCCCGAGTGTCGCCCCCGCTGTTCAGGGCGCGGGCTGTTCTCCAGGACGCCCTGCAACCTCCGACCAGGCCTGGGGGCCCGCTCCCGGCGCCTGGGGGAAGGCGGCCTCGCTCGGGGCGGCGTTTCTGCTCCTGGGCGGCCTGCACAAACGATGTACCGGCCGGTCCATAAGGCAAGCGCCTGCCGGCAAGGGGGGAAAGAACTGGCGCTGAAGCAGAGGGTCCGCCTTGTGGTCCTCTTAACTGGGGCGGCACCGCGTAAGGTGTAAGGGTTTTGGGGGCAGGTGTGCGGAGGGTGTCTGGAAGGTTTGTTAAGAATGCTGTGCGTGCGTTCTCAGTCATCTCTGACTCTCTGCGACCCCACGGACTGTAACCCGCCAGGCTCCTCTGTCCGTGGGATTCTCCAGGCAAGAATCCTGGAGTGGGTTGCCATTTCCTCCTCCAGGGATCTTCCTCACCCAGGGATCGAACCCACAGCCCCTGCATTCGCAGGCGTATTCTTTACCACTGAAGCCACCTGGGAAGCCCCTAAACATGCTGTAATTACTAATAACTGACTACTGTTACTCCAGAACCTGGCTCTTAGTACGAGCTTAACAAACCCGAGTTCCTCTCCCTGTCTTGCAAGGTTGCACCGTGCCCTGAAGGGCAGACACGGGTCTCTGGCTCATGGGTCAAGGCAAGGGACTGGGCAGGGGGTCCAGCCAGGGTCCAGCGCAGCTTCCTCTGCTGCGCTCGTCGCAAGGGGTCGGGGCGGGGAGCCCGCAGAGCCAGCTCTGACACCTTCCTCTCCGCAGTACAGTCTGTGCTCTGCTCCCGCCCCCAGAGAGCTCTGAGCTTTCCAAATACGGACGCTTTTTTCATTCCCAAAGCATCAGGAACATTTGGGGGAAGAAAATGAACACCAGACAGGGCCTGGAAATGATAGAAGCCAAGGGATGGGCTGTGGCGGCATGAGCGCTCTGCTAGGAGTCAGGAGTCCGGGTTTTAAAATACTAAATAGAAGCCTGGACCACGTGATCTTTTAGAACCTGGCTAGCCTCAAGGGGATCCTAGAAATAAGGACCCAAATCCCAAGAATGAAAAATACAGCAACTGGCATGCGCTGCAGGGGAGAAGACTGCATTAAGGAGGCCCGAAGAGTCCCTGGGTTCCAAAAAGCGAGCTCTGGGAGATGGGGTCTTCAGAGCCCAACAAACTGAAAGACAGGTTACACACTGAGATGATACCACCTGAAGGTGAGCATGGGCAGAAGAGGAGTTAGAGACAAGACTATGTGTCTTATAGCAGACCCAGACCAAAATCTATTTTCTTTTAAAATGGAGAGCATTTCAGAACACACTAAAAACACTGCACTCCTGCTTAAGAAATTTTTGTTACTTAGGTGGCATTTATCTATAGAAGATAGATAGCGTGGTCCTGAATGCCAGGGGAGTTGTGTAGAGAACCATCCCAGCACACGTAGTCCTGTGTGGCAAGCACGTACCCTGGTTCACATGCTGGGATCTGCAGCCAGCAGCCTAGACCTGGTCCAGCCCAGAGCCCACCCCAGAGCAGGCACTCGCATATTTGCTGGTTGAGTGAGTTCATTAATCATGCAGTCATAGTCTGAGAGAGGCACATGACAGATGTGATAATTAAACAAAAACGGAATGCCAAGCTGGATGGTGTTCACTAGAAATAGAGGTGGAATTGGAGGAAGGAGAGGGCTCGAGTGGATGATGGCGCTGGAGAGGTTGTCAGCGAAGGAGACTCCAGGCTGGAGGGGGAAGCCAAGCGGAGGTGGGAAGGAGCCCGGCAGAGGTGAGGCAGGCAGGCAGGCAGCCGGCAGGCGGGGGAGCAGAGTGTGGGTGGGATGGAGCGTGGCCTGGACCCAGCTGGGCCAGACCGGCCAGAGCCTCCAGGACCGGGAAAATGCACGCCCGGCCTAGACTCATCCCGGTCAGCAGAGCTTATCCAGAGCTGGAGCTTCAACAGGAAGGAAAAGGGAACAATGGGGAGCGGGGGAGTGCTGTCCACTCCCGACGCCCGCAGCGTATGTTTTTCTGTGGTACATTCAACCTCGGACTGCGTACAGCCTTCATCACATTTTAACTTCGACCTACTTAAGGATTAAATCTGCCACAGATGTACAAATGCTCACGTGCTTTAGGTCAAACCCAGGGGAAGGCTGTCTGTCACCTGCGTCCCTTCTCCCTCTGTGAGCTGAGCCCTGGCAGGCACTGTGCCTGAGGTTCAGCTCCCCTGTTACATGTTGGACTGCCTGCCTGCCTCACTTGGTGGTCCCCTGAACGAGATTCAGCCACTCCTGGGTTGAAACCAAGTGTACACACAGTCTGTCCCCAGACCCTGACCAACAAACCGAAAGCCTGGAGACCCTCCTGCTGAGAGCAGCAGCCCCAGAATGAGGATGGGTCCCTGCACAGCACCCCCTTGTAGTCACAGAGGTAGCATGGTGCTCACCTGCACCCCCGTATCTTCACCCCACCCTCCTAGGAAGACTGGCGGCTCCTCTGTGATCCTCACCTGGTTGAACAGCAGCATTACCTGCCCAGAGAGCTAAGCCAAAAATCTCACAGTCACCTCGATTCCTTCCTCAACCACACAGCATACATACCATCTCCATGGCCTACTTCAATTCTGGCTTTTGCACTGTCCACTAGGACAAAGGAGTCAACTCTAGTTCTTTCAAATAAAGGAGATCTAATGTATGGAACTGTCTGCCTAAGTGATGAAATGGATGAGAAGCCAAACAGGATGGCATGGCATCCCCAAATTCTGCAACAACAGGAAGGCACGAACATCCCAGGGCTGGAAAGAATCGAGGGATGAGGTGGAGTTAAAGAGTGGAGAAGGTGGGCTGCTGGGTGGAACCCAGAAGGAACCGCAGAGGAAAGGTCTGTCTGGCTGCAGCGGGAACAACTGAAGACGTATGGCTGCTGTCAAAGGTGCTGCATGAGGTGGCTCCTCCTTCCTCTTGCCACCTGGAAACAGCCTCCAGAAGTCAAGCCCCCTGAAATGCAGAACCCAAAGCCAGCTCACCTCTCCAACCATTCTCCTTCCTCATAAGCTTTAATTCCTTCTAATCTGTTTTCCACTATTTGCCAGAAAAATCTTTCTTGCTCATGAACTTAATTAAGTCATTCCTCCTGCTCACCTGACAGTGGCTGACAACCTCCTAGCAGGAAAAACTAGGACCCATCCACCAGGGTGACTTTGCTAATCAATTGCAAATATAGGTAGTCCTGCTTCCCGTGGCTACCACATGAACTGAGTTCACTCTGTAACATGGGTGAGCAGCTACTCGCGGTGTTATGATTATTCTCTTATAACATTTTATATTGGAGTTTAGCTGATTAACAATGCTTTGGTAGTTTAAGGTGGCGAGCAGAGGGACTCAGCCATACCGATACATGTCCATGCTCCCCAAACTCCTCTCCTATCCAGGCCGCCATGTACCATTGAGCAGAGTTCCCTGTGCTCTGCAGTAGCACCTTGTTGGTTATCCATTTAAATATCGCAGTGCGTACATATCCATCCCAAACTCCCTAATTAGCCCATCCCCCGTCTTCCCCCAGCAACCATTAAGTTTGTTCTCTAAGTCTGTGAGTCTGTTTCTCTTTTGTAAATAAGTTCATTTGTATAATATCTTTTTATATTATCCATATAAGGGATGTCATACAATATCTCTCCTTCTCTGTCTGACTTACTTCACTCAGTATGACGACATCTAAGTCTATCCAGGTTACTGAAGATATTATTGTAGAAGAAAATAGAGACTATTCCACAGGCATCCACCCTGAAAATGATAACTGGCTGAAGAGCATTCTTTTCTAATCAGGATTGTTTGCATGATCAGAAGCTCAGGGCTCCAATGAAAAGATGCCATGAAGAAGCAAGTGAAGAACAAGGAAAGGCTATTAAAGTCTATTAAAACAATAGAGTATCAAGAGATTGAATCAGTAATCAAAAAACATCCTACGTAGAAAAGCCTGCGCTCAGACGGCTTACTGGGGAATTCCAAAATGCCAAATGTTTAAAGTAGAATCAACACCAATCCTTCACAAACTCTTCCAAAAAGAAGAGGAGGTAACACTCCACAGTTCACTCTATAGCACCAGTATTATCTTCATAACAAAACCAGACAGACATCCCAAGAAAACTACACCATTATGAATACAGATTAAAAATCCTCAACAAAATGTTAGTGCACCAAATCCAGCAACATATAAAAAGGATTATATATTATGACCAAGTGGGACTTATTCCAGGAATGCACGGTTGGCTTTAACATACAAAAATCAATCAATATAATCCAGCCTAACAGAAGAATGGCTTCCCTGATGGTTCATCAAGTAAAGATCTGCCTGCAATGCAGGAGACACACATTCGATCTCTGGGTCTGGAAGATTCCCTGGAGGAGAAAAATGGCAACTCACTCCAGTATTCTTGCCTGAAAAATCCCATGGACAGAGGAGTCTGGTGGGCTGTAGATCAAAGTCGGACGCGACGGAGTGACTGAGCATAGAGCACAGTAGAAGAATAAGGCACAAAAGATCACACAGTTATTTCAGTAGAAAAAGCATCTGACAAAATCTAACACCCCTTTATAATAAAGACACTCCACAAGCTGGAAATAGTTCTTCAACCTGGTAAAGACCATTTATGAAAAACCCACAGCTAACACAGTACTTACTTGTGAAGACTGAAAGCTTTCATCCTATGACAAAAATCTCTGCTCTGGTCACTTCTATTCAACACGGTACTAGAGGTTCCAGCTAATGCAGTTTGGCAATAAAATAAATAAAAGGCATTCAGATTGGAAAGCAAGAAGTAAAAATACCCTATTTACAGATGACATATTTATGGAAAAGCCTAAAGAATCCATAAAAATTATGAGCTAATAAATGAGTACAGCAAGGTTATAGAATAAAAGATCAATATACAAGAGTCGGTTGTATATTTTATACACTAGCAATGAACATTCTAAAACTTAAACTAAGAAAACAATTCCACTTATGATAGCATCCAAAAGAATAAGACTTAGGAATAAACTTAAAAAAGGAATAAGGCTCGTACACCAAAAACTAAAAAACATTTTTGAAAGAAATTAAAGACGACATTCCATGTTCATGGACTGGAAGACCTAATATTGTTAAGATGGCAATATTCCTCAAATCAATCTACAGATTCAACATAATCCTTATCAAATTCAACATAATCTTTATCAAATTCCCAGTAAGCTTTTTTTTCCCCACGGTAATTGACTATTTGAGTCTAAAATTTATATGGACATATAAGGGACCCAGAAAAGCCAAAACAATCTTGGGAAGAATAACAAAGTTGGAGGACTCATACTTCCCAACCTTAAAACTTACTACAGAGCTACGTAATAAAGACAGGATAGTGCTGGCGTAAATGTAGACATACAGACCAATGCAATGGGACTCAGAATCCAGAAATAAGCCTTGGCATTTATACTCAATTGAATTCAACAAAGACATCAAAACAATTCAATGGGAAAAAAATAGTCTCAACATAGTGCGAGAATAACCACAGAGAAAAGAATGAAGTCAGGCCCCTACCTCACACTATATACAAAAATAAACTCAAAGTAGAACACAGACCTAGATGTAAGAGTTAAAACTGTAAAACTTTTTAAATTAAAAAAATTTTTTTTTGTGACAGTGATTAGTCAACAGATACAACACCAAAAGCACAAAAGAGGCAAGAGAGAAAAAAATAGAGAAACTAAAATGAATCAAAACTTAAACTTTTACGTTTCAAAGGGCACCATCAAGAAGGTAAACAGATAACCTACAGAATGGGAGAAAACACCTTAAAACCCTATGGACGTGCAGGGACTTGTGTCTAGACTGTATAAGAGCTGTTACTGCTCAGTAATAAAACAGATTGCCCACTTTTAAGATGGACACAGGATCTAAAAAGATATTTTTCCAAAAAAGATACACAAATGGCCAATAAGAACAAGAAAATTATTCAACATCATTAGTCGTTAGGGAAACGAAAACCACAATGAGATACCACTTCACCTACACACTAGGACAACTGTAATCAAAAGAGCAGATAAAGTGTTGACAAGGACGTGGAGAAACTAGCACCTTTCAGAGTAATACAGCTCTCTTTGGAAAATAGTTTACAGTTCCTCAAAAAAGTTAAACACAGAGTTATCACAAATTTGGCCTTGGAATACGGAATGAAGCAGGGCAAAGACTAATAGAGTTTTGCCAAGAAAATGCACTGGTCATAACAAACACCCTCTTCCAACAACACAAGAGAAGCCTCTATACATGGACATCACCAGATGGTTAACACCGAAATCAGATTGATTATATTATTTGCAGCCAAAGATCGAGAAGCTCTATACAGTCAGCAAAAACAACACCAGGAGCTGACTGTGGCTCAGATCATGAACTCCTTATTGCCAAATTCAGACTTAAATTGAAGAAAGTAGGGAAAACCACTAGACCATTCAGGTATGACCTAAATCAAATCCCTTATAATTATACAGTGG
>NW_011494785.1:11268336-11271946 GCF_000754665.1 Bison bison bison
GACTATGCCAAAGCCTTTGACTATGTGGATCACAATAAACTGTGGAAAATTCTGAAAGAGATGGGAATACCAGACCACCTGATCTGCCTCTTGAGAAATTTGTATGCAGGTCAGGAAGCAACAGTTAGAACTGGACATGGAACAACAGACTGGTTCCAAATAGGAAAAGGAGTTCGTCAAGGCTGTATATTGTCACCCTGTTTATTTAACTTCTATGCAGAGTACATCACGAGAAACGCTGGGCTGGAAGAAGCACAAGCTGGAATCAAGATTGCCAGGAGAAATATCAATAACCTCAGATATGCAGATGACACCACCCTTATGGCAGAAAGTGAAGAGGAACTAAGAAGCCTCTTGATGACAGTGAAAGTGGAGAGTGAAAAAGTTGGCTTAAATTAGCTCAACATTCAGAAGACAAAGATCATGGCATCCGGTCCCACCACTTCATGGGAAATAGATGGGGAAACAGTGGAAACGGTGTCAGACTTTATTTTTCTGGGCTCCAAAATCACTACAGATGGTGACTGCAGCCATGAAATTAAAAGACGCTTACTCCTTGGAAGGAAAGTTATGACCAACCTAGACAGCATATTCAAAAGCAGAGACATGACTTTGCCAACAAAGGTTCGTCTAGTCAAGGCTATGGTTTTTCCTGTGGTCATGTATGGATGTGAGAGTTGGACTGTGAAGAAGGCTGAGCGCCGAAGAATTGATGCTTTTGAACTGTGGTGTTGGAGAAGACTCTTGAGAGTCCCTTGGACTGCAAGGAGATCCAACCAGTCCATTCTGAAGGAGATCAGCCCTGGGATTTCTTTGGAAGGAATGATGCTAAAGCTGAAACTCCAGTACTTTGGCCACCTCATGCGAAGAGTTGACTCATTGGAAAAGACTCTGATGCTGGGAGGGATTGGGGGCAGGAGGAGAAGGGGACGACAGAGGATGAGATGGCTGGATGGCATCACTGACTTGATGGACATGAGTCTGAGTGAACTCCGGGAGTTGGTGATGCACAGGGACGCCTGGCGCGCTGCAATTCATGGGGTCGCAAAGAGTCGAACACGACTGAGGGACTGCTCTGATCTGATCTGATCACATGACCCAGTAATTTCACTCCTAAGTATATACCCAAGAGCAATGAACACGTGTACCTACCCCAAATTTGGTGCACAAATGTTTACAGCAGCATTATTGATAACAGCTAGAAAGTAGGAGCAACCTCACGTTCATCAACTCTGCATGGATTAACAAATGTAAATGTGGCATGTTTATACAATGGAGCATTATTCAGCCATAAAAAGGAATGATACATGCTATAACATGTGAGAACCCTGGAAACATGCCAAGTGAAAAAGCCAGACACAAAACATCACGTTACGATGTTCTGTTTATCTAAAATGTCTAGAATAGGCAAATCTATCAAGAAAAAGTAGCTTAGTGACTGACTATGCCTGGGGGCGGGGGTGTTCCCTGGTAGCTCAGCTGGTAAAGAATCCGCCTGCAATGCTGGAGACCCGGGTTCGATTTCTAGGTCAGGAAGATCCCACTGGGAAGGGCATGGCAACGCACTCCAGTCCTCTTGCCTGGAGAATCCCATGGCCAGAGAAGCCTGGTGGGCTACAGTCCCCGGGGTCACAGACAGTCGGACACGACTGGGTGAGTAAGCACAGCACATGCCTGGGGGGGCGGCGATTAATCAGATAATGGACGTGACCATTACCGAGCACTGATTTCTTCTGGGGTGATGAAAATGTTCTCAAATTGACCATGGTGATTGTTACACAACTCTGAACCACTGAAGTGTACATTATAAAAGGTTGGACTTTATGGGATGTAAATTATATCTCAATAAAGTTATTTTTCTAGAAAGCTGTCGAGCATATTTGTAATATGAAAAACTGAAACAACACAGATGTTCCACAGGCAGTTGGTTCAAAAATATGCATAAGGCATACACACCACTGTGCAGCCTTTAAAAATTGGTTTCAAAAATATTTAATGACATGGAAAAATAACTGTCATGTACACACATATATACATACAGTGGAAAAAGCAGAAAACAGTATATAACACAATCCTAATCGTGTACAAAATATGAATATATTTATAAATTTCATGGGCTTCCTGGGTTGCAATAGTGGTAAAGAACCTGCCTCTCAACGCAGGAGACCTAAGAGATGTGGCTTCAATCCCTGGGTCGGGAAGATTTCCCGGAAGCGGGCATGGCACCCCACTCCAGTATTCTCACCTGGAGAAGCCCATGGACAGAGGGGCCTGGCAGGATACAGTCCATGGGGTCGCAGAGTCAGACATGACTGAAGCAACTTAGCACAGCACAGCACATAAATCAGACTTATTTAAAGATAGATATAAATATCTGTCTATATATCTTTTAAAAATACATCATTATTGACTAACTCAAGTAGCAGTAAGATGACTGGTTTTATTTTCTGCTTTATATTTTTCTTAATTTTCCAAATAGCCTATACCCGACATACAAGTGAAGAATAAATGTTCATTTTCAGATCAAAGGTCGGAATGAAAGGCAGCTGGTCCCACACAGCGCAGGTAGAAAGCACACAGGTACGGCTGTTCTGCAGGACAGTCTGGAAATACTCCTCTCCTGACCCAGAAACCCCACTTCTAGAAACCTCTCCCAGGGAAACCGTTAAGAACGAGCGCAGCAACCAGGCTGAGAGGGCGTTGGTCACAGCCTCACATGTAGCTGAGAAAAGCTGAAAACAGCCCACACGGCCAAAAATAGAGGCCTTTCCAGTTAAATACATTATAGCTTATCCATAGAATGAAATGCGGCACTGCTGCTAAGACACTGCAGAAGTGCATCTGCTGTCACAGTGGCAGCAGGTCCCAAAGCAGCATATGATAGAACCTCACTTTATAAAAGAAAAAAGGCCACACGGATGTGTACGGAGACGATCTGGAAGGAAACACTCGAATGTCAGCAAAGGCGGCTCTGGGGGGACAGGGTGATGGGCATTTTAACTTTCTTTGGACTGGTCTGTATTTCTTGTTTTTATACAATGTGTCTTGTCCGTACTAAGTGGAATAATAAAGTGAAATCCTGGGGAAGAGGCAGAAGGTCAGCCTCAAGACAGAAGCATCACACCCATGACAGGCAGGGCCGAGGGGAGGGCAGAGCCCATCGCAGGATACCTGGGGTCAGACCTGTTGACTCAGGTCTACATATGTCAGAGCTTCTCCTCGTTGTGTCTCATTCATTCTTCTCAGGATTCGTGTCAGAGTACCACTATTTCCATTGTGTAGATAAGAAAAGTGGGACTTTGATTAAATTGCTGAAGAGTTGCAGAGCAGCATCAAGGGTGAGCAGGTGTCTGACACCAGAGTTCCCTCAGTGACCTCCTTAATCCAACTGAAGGGCGGTTCGAGAGAGCAGAAATAGTCTGGGCTCCAGAGTCCCCGGGCCTGGATTTGAATCCCACCTCACCTCTGAAATGCGAGCTTTCAGCCGTCTCTGCAGAGAACACCACCCCTACTGCACAGGACTGTTCTCCAGATGCAGCACCCTCAAGCGGGGAGGCCTGCAGACGGCTCGCCTGGCTCTTGGGAAAGAGAAAGTGTGAGTCACTCAGTC
>NW_011494785.1:11272824-11276730 GCF_000754665.1 Bison bison bison
TTCTGAGACGCCGTCCAAGAGTAGAGTCTGGCGTGCGAAGGGAAACAGCACAGGAAGGACATGCTGGGCGGTGGAGAGAAGGCAGCCCTGGCTTCAAGCCCTGAGGCCCGCCGCCGCCAGTCAGACTGAGGTGGGTCTTTCACCCGCAGCTGGAAGGCCCTGCCCTGCGGCTCCCGGCAGAACTTCACAGGAGTCTGAAGCCCCGGTGTACCCTCTGCATGTGTCCACCGCGGGGCTCTGCCTTCTGGGATGTTGTAGTTGCCGACTCGGGTCAGCACTCTGTGAGCAAAGCACGCTCACTCACTGAGTCTGCTGAGCAGCCGGCTGGGCAGACAGAGTGGGTGACACGGACCCCTGGCCTCCAGGCCAGCCCCTCCGCACCGCCTGTCCCAGCAGCTGTCCCATTGCTTTTCCCCGGGGGCCCAGACGGTAAGGAATCCACCTGCAGTGCAGGAGACCCGGATTCAACCCCTGGGTGGGGAAGATCCCCTGGAGGAGGGCATGGCAACCCACTCCAGTATTTCTGCCTCGAGAATCCCATGGACAGAGGAGCCTGGTGGGCTACAGTCCGTGGGGTCGCAAGGAGTCAGACATGACTGACTTTCCGTGTTTAAAGGTTTGTGTTGACGGCCCTGGGCGCTGCCTCCAACAGGCAAGCATCTTTTTCCATCTTGACGCTGCACCCCAGGACGGGATGCTCAGGCACAGCGGGCCAGTCTCACGTGAGGAAGGGGTAACATTCCCAAGGGGGTGTTGTTGTTGTTCAGTCACTAAGTTGTGTCTGACTCTTTGCAACCCCATGGACTAGGGAACGCCAGGCACCCGTCCTTCATTATCTCCCGGAGTTTGCTCAGAGTCATGTCCACTGAGTCGGTGTTGCTATCTAACCATCTCATCCTCTGCTGCCTCCTTCTCCTTTTGCCTTCAGTCTTTCCCAGCATCAGGATCTTTTCCGAGGGGAGGCTGGTCTATAATTCTGTTACCACCTCCACAAAGCTGTGCTCATCACACTGTACTTCTGCAGAGAGGCCCACAAGGTCTGCAGACTCCAGAGAAGGCGGGGCCTCCACCCAGGAGGGGAGGTCTGGTGGGAAGGGACACGCCCTCCTCCCCAGGGCCCAGAGGAGACGTTTTCTCCTGTCTCTTATCAGCCAGTGTGTTCAGCACGTCCCTTCTGAAGACAGCTATGTGGGAATGCGCTGAATTGTTCTTGGCTCTTACAGGAAGGCTGCTTGAATCAAAGGATCCATCCCCACGTGAACGGTGCTTTGTGATAAAACCATGAATGTGGGTGCGGCTTTAAAGACCTCTAACCTTCCGGGTGAGCCCTGGGGGAGGCTGGTGACGTGAAGCATGAACTCTGACTTGGCCCCCCCAGCAGGCAATCCTGTTAGGGGTCCACTCCCCGCATCCCAGGCCCCTGGCACCCGCGCCCTCAGACACCATTAGCAGATTTTCCCCCCTGAGCACCGCTCCAGGCCTCCAGACTCGCTTGCTCTCCCACATTCGGAGCCAAACCCTCGGCCACACAAAGCAGGCACCCTACAAGCGCCTCTCCCCTCTTCCCACAGCTGGATGTTCCCAGAGGCTGCCGAAGAGATCTGTCCATTTGGGTTTAAACTAAGTGGATACATAAGAACAAAACTAGCTAATCTTTGTTGATCTGCCAGGCAGGGTGCTAAGTGCTTTACATGTGTTCACTCATTCCCTACAACCACCCTGTAACGTAGAAACCATTATCACCTCCATTTTATAAATGAAAAAAAAGGGGCCCCAGTGAGGTGAAAGTAATTTGCACAAGACCCTAAAGCTAGTAAGTGACAAAGCTAGAGATCAAACCTGGAAGTCTGCCTCCAAAACCCCAAACTCTGAGCCAGCGGGTCAGAGCGCCATTCCAAACCCATGAACAAAGGAGGCATAAAGAAAGCAGAGGAGACCCCACGTAGCTCCCAGCAGTGTAACCGCATTCTCCAGCTGGGCACTGGTGGCTCGGGGGGGAAGAATCCGCCTGCCAATGCAGGAGACCCAGGTTCGATCCCTGGGTCGGGAAGATCCCCTGGAGAAGGAAATGGCAACCCACTCCAGTGTTCCGGCCTGGAGAATCCCACGGACAGTCCATGGGGTCACGAAGAGTCGGACACGACTGAGCGCCTAAACCACCACCACCACCTGGCCACAGCCGTCACTCAGCCCGACAAGCCTCCTACCGAGAACCAGCTCCCCTTCTTGGCCCTGCCTGTGAGTCCCTTGCCCTCTCTGGCACCGTCTCCTCCACTGCAAGGTAAGACGTGTGTATGAGAGACGGCTGTGAGGGCCCCGTTTGTATCTGGGGGTCAGTCCTCCGCATTCTGAAAAGACGTTGAACTCCACGCGGCTGTTTCCAGGCTCCCGTATCCCTGCGCGGGGTGCCAGTGCCCAGCCTCGGGGCCTGTGCGCCCCCTTTTGTTCACTCCGCACAGGCTCCTCTATCTGCACCCTCCTTCAGGTCTTGCCTGGGTCAGAGACACACCCAACGTCTGAGGGACACACCCAACGAGAGGCTTGCACGTCCCCGGTCTCTCCTTTCTCCCACGCGCCTGCTGGCTGCGGCTCTGTGGGGGCTTCTCAGCGGCGGACTGACGGGTGTCACCCCTGCTCACCCAGAGCTCTCTCCTTTCCCCGTTCCAGGGCTGCCACGGGCCGCCGCCCCCTGGGGTCGTCAGTCGCACGGCCGAGGCTGCGCCCTAGAGGAGCGCGGCGGAGCAGCAGCCTCGCAGAGCAGCCGCCCACCAGCCTGAGCCGGTGCTCGCCCGCAGGGCTGTCACGGGCCCGCCCTCACTGGGGCCAGTGCACCTGTGCTCTCTACTGCAGCAGGGCACGAGCCTCGGCTATTGATAGAGGCCATCTCTCGGAAGACAAGCCACTTACCGCCCCCGCTGGCCTAACTGCAGAAAGTTAGCCGATGTCCAGCAGATCTAAGTCCCAAAATAGATGGTGGCCACGAGTTCACTGTTCCCAAGCCTCCCCACTTGGGAAAAGAACGTCTGGGCCACTCGGTGTCTTGGAGATTTCAGGTGGTACCTCAATCTGTACTCAGAGCAAGGACCTCTACACTGGATTCACCCACTTCTACCAGAAGCTGAAGAGTTCCTGCGCGTCTCTTATTCTCATTCTCTGCTTGTCTTCTGAGGTTTCAGACAAAGGAGGAAGGAGTTGGGGGGCTGGAAGGGAGCTGAGATCCACATGGAGGCTCCCTGATAATGGAAATGAAGTGAACTGTATAACCTTTGGGGAAGGACCCATGCCAGGCTCTGTCACACGTGATGCTGGCATGCTCTTACAGGTATTCCTCATAACAGGCAGCGGCTGAGTCTGAACGAACGAGGATGTGCTCACTGTGTTAGCACTGGGCAAAGAAAATGCATCTGACCATCACAGCCAGGCGCAGAGGCGCCCAGAATCACCTAAATTACATGATGGGCAACTTGCCCAGTAGAAATCTGAGCAAGGGAACTTCCATCAGTTTCCATCAATAATAGAGCATCACAGTTGGTAAAGAATCTGCCTGTAATGCAGGAGACGCGGGTTCAATCCCTGGTTGGGGAAGATTCCCTGGAGAAGGGAATGACTATTCACTCCAGCATTCTTGCCTGGAGAATCCCATGGACAGAGGAGCCTGGTGGGTGGTCTGTGCCACCAGGAGCCCATGGGTTGCAAAGAGCTGGACGTGACTGAGCAAATAACACTTTCATGTTCAACAGCACTACGGACCAGACACCATGCTGGGTTCTGAGGACAGCACTCGAGCAAAACATTTCTTCCTCGAGTGGAATTCACAGATGGTGGGAGAGCCTGAAACAGTACAGCTGGTTCCAATATGGTGTTCAGGCGATTCTAACCTCCTGTGCCACGATACTGTCAAATGCG
>NW_011494785.1:11276846-11279467 GCF_000754665.1 Bison bison bison
AGGCTGGGGCTTCCAGGCAGGAGCCTGGGGCAGGGGGAGCAGTGAGGGGCACCTGAGGGGGGGCCGGGAGGAGGGGTGTGGGTGCAAACCAGGGGTTCTCCAGGGGCCTGCACGCTTCCTGCCTGAGGAAACCTCACTGGCCCGAGCAGATGCCCACCCACACGCCAGGGGAACAGGGTGGCTGAGAACATGGACTCGGGAGCTGAGCACCCCGCAGTCTGCCCCGCTCCCGACACTCAGCGGAGGAGCAGGGGCCGAGGCTGAGTCCCGGCTGTAGGACCCCAGGCAGCGTAGCCAACCTCCGTGGGCCTCAGTGTGCTCATCTGTGAAACGGAAAGAGTCGTGTCCATCCCACAGGTGGTGGTGAGGCTTGGCTGAGATGCCCAAACAAGAGTCACAACACCTGGCACGCAGTAGGCACCAACGTCATTCCTAGTGACCTAACCCCGTTGCATTTCCTTTGTCTGTAAATTAGGAGTGTGGAGGATTAACTCACCTCCCAGAGGAGGTGCTTGTAACTGCACATGTGGGTTTCCGATTCCCCAGGAGCCAAGGCTAACATTACCCAGTCGAGGGAAACCGCTCCCGGCCACGGCTGCCCCAGCAGATGTGGACGTTCAGGGACATTCCCGGCTCTGGCTGAGACCCCGGGTCGAGTCAGACCTCAGGGCCCCTGGAAGAGGGGAGGTGACCTTCGAAAGTGTGCGGCTCAGTCCACGCGGGCAGCAGCCTGCAGGCGGCAGAGGGAGGGGCGTGGGCCAGTGCCCGCCCGCCCGAGAGGCCCCTGCTGGGGACTCCCGCCTGGGCTCACTCTGGTGAAGGAAGGACACTATCTCCCTCCTCCCGCGAGCCGGCCGGCGTGTCCCCGGAGTCGTGCTGGGGCTGCCGCCATCACACACCACCCAGGGCCCGTCTCGAGCTGCGGCCCTCCTTGCCCGCTTGGGTGGCAGCCGTGAGACTAAGCTAGCAGTGCAGTCTACCCCACCAGGCTGAGGCAGAGCCCAATTCTGGACCCGAGCTTTTGGTGCTAAAGCACCCCTCAGAGCCCCGCCACCCCCAGCGGGCAAACCAGCCCCTGGGTACAAGCCCGCAGACCCCAGGCCATCCACGACGCCTTGCTCTTGCTGCACCCAGATCTCTCTCACACACACACACACACACACACACTCCCACACACACACACACTCCCCCCCACACACACACACACACACTCCCACAGCCCAGGGCATGTGAGATGCTGGGAGAACAGCAGGCAGAGGAGGGCGGCCGTGTGGCGCAGACCCTCGGAACTGCTGAGACGGCCTTGCAAGACTGTCAGCCCCAGCACCCCGTTGGAGTGACGGCCCACGGGGACGCAGAGATTAACTAGAGGGATCTAAATGTCCTGGAGCAAGGCTCCCAGGGAACAGGGTGAATATGCTGCCTGGCCACAGAGCTCTCAAGTGGGCATGCTGCGGCTGGGTCAGCACTGCACCGGGCAACCGAGGCGGACAGTGGCTGCACACGGGTGGCCAGCTCACTGCTGTTCCAGAGCGGGAGGCCGCCTGGGACCCGGGCCTCTGTGTGGCCACGGTGTGGCAGGAAGGGGAGGGGCAGCTTCAGAGGGTCTCCTTACCGAGGCCTTTAGAGGCCCACTAAGTGCACCTCTTCCTCCAGGAAGCCTTCCTGGCCCCGCTGGCCCACAGTCATCTTTCCTTTGAAAAGCTGTTACCCAGGCCTGGCTTTTCCCATTTGCTGTTTTGTTTGGGGCTAACATTTCAAAACATCATTTAGTAAGTGCTTTACATATATTATGTGACTTTGTCCTCAGAACTCTATGAAGTGGTTGTGATTATACCCATTTCACAGATGAGGAAGTGACAGCTTGGAAAGGTCAGACAGCATGCGTGTCCTGCGTTCTTGTCCTTTTCCTCCCCATGGGACGGAGCTCCCTCAGATCAGATCATAGCGTCCTCTGCGGCAAACAGGGCAGCACGTCCCCCTTCCACACCCTGAGCCGCCAAGCCCCCAGGTAAGCGCCAACCGCTGAGGCTTAATTAACCCAGCATGCTGAGTCACTCAGTCGTGTCTGATTCGTTGTGACCCTATGGACCGTAGCCTCCCAGGCTCCTCTGTCCATGGGATTCTCCAGGCAAACACACTGGAGTGGGTTGCCATGCCCTCCTCCAGGAGATCTTCCCAACCAGAGATCAAATTCGGGTCTCCCGCTTGGCAGGTAGATTCTTTACTGCTGAGCTAGTGGGGAAATCCTGTTTATATGCTGTGAAGTGAAAGTTGCTCAGTCGTGTACAACTCTTTGCGACCCCATGGACTATTTAGTCCATGGAGTTCTCCAGGCCACAAGACTGGAGTGGGCAGCCTTTCCCTTCTCCAGAGGATCTTCCCAACCCAGGGATCGAACTCAGGTCTCCTGCATTGCAGGAGGATTCTTTACCAGCTGAGCCACCAAGAATGGTCCCTGCTTAAGTCGCAGATAAATTATCAGGAAACTTGACTGAAATTCCTCTCCTGCAAGGCCAACCGAGGAGCTGCAGTTCTGAGGAAACACCACGTCGCCGGGCTTAGCATGGCCCAGAGCCTGCCGTGGGGCAAACCCAGCTGCCTCGCCAGGAGCGCCGGGG
>NW_011494785.1:11279688-11284445 GCF_000754665.1 Bison bison bison
CATGCGCAGCCGGTACGGGGGCGCGCCCGTCAGCGGCCAGTCCTCCAGGCCCGCCCGGGCGTAGAGGCGGAGCGCGCCTTCGCAGTCTCCTTCCACGTAGTGCAGCTTGGCCAGGACCAGACTGGACTCCTGTAGGAATTCTGACTGGAGGGAAGAGGAGAGAAAAGAAACTGTCCTCAGATACACGCCTCACACTCCCTCGGGCCTGCGGCTCTCCACTCCAGACGGCCGTGGGAACTTCCGCCGCGCCGTCCACAGGCCCCGGGGCGGGAGCGGCGCGCCCGGCCCAGCCAGTGCTGGGCGGCAAAAGGTGGTCTCTCCCCCAAGAGCAGGACACGACTGAGCGACTTCACTTTCACTGTTCACTTTCATGCATCGGAGAAGGAAATGGCAACCCACTCCTTCTCCAGTGTTCTTGCCTGGAGAATCCCAGGGACGGGGGAGCCTGGTGGGCTGCTGTCTACGGGGTCGCACAGAGTCGGACACGATTGAAGCGACTTAGCAGCAGCAGCAGCAGCACAGCCACCCCCGGGAATATCACTCCGCCATCATCACGAACGGAGTTCTGATCCCTGCCGCCACACAGGCAAGCCTCAGACGCATGACGCCAAGCGAAAAAGCCGGCCACACAGGCTGCGGATACTGGCCAGGGTGGTCAGGTCTACCGAGGCTGAAAGCAGACAAGTGCCGCCTAGGGCTGGGAAGGTGCGCGCAGAGGCGGTGCCTGCTGATGGTTACAGGCTCCTTTCTGGGGTGATGAAAATGTTCTAGAATTGTCTGTGACTCTACTGTGAAAGTGCAGTGAAAGTCACTCAGTTGTGTCCCACTCTTTGCGACTCCATGGTCTACACAGTCCATGGAATTCTCCAGGTCAGAATACTGGAGTGGGTAGCCTATCCTTTCTCCAGCGGATCTTCCCAACCCAAATATTGAAACCAGGTCTCCGGCATTGCAGGCAGATTCTTTACCAGGTGAGCCACCAGGGAAGCCCAAGAATACTGGAGTGGGTAGCCTATCCCTTCTCCAGCGGATCTTCCCGACCAGGAATCAAACAAGGGTCTCCTGCATTGCAGGCAGATTCTTTTTAGTGACTCTACTAAAAACCATTAAATTGCACACTTTATTTTTTTTGCAATAGTAGAAGATGTTTATCAGTTTTCACAATCAATACCCAGACAAAAAAATAAAAGGATCATTACAATTGCAAGCCATAATGCAAACATGATTAACCTAAAAATATAAAATAATTACATACAGTTTGGGGTGTTAAGCAGAGTGATGTGGTAAGTGGAACTGCATGCATGCACATGTTTTCATCTGCCCAGCCAGTCTCTGTCTTTTGGTTTGTGCATTTAACCCATTTATATTTAAGGTAATTATTGATATATATGATCCTATTACCATTTTCTTAATTTTGTTTATGTAGATCTTTTCCTTCTCTGGTGTCTCCTGCTTAGAGAAGTTTCTTTAGCATTTGTTGTAAAGCTGGTTTGGTGGTGCTGAATTCTTTTAACTTCTGCTTGTCTCTAAAGCTTCTGATTTCTCCATCAAATCTGAACAATGATTCTAAGTCATGTGAATTATGTTTCAATAAAGCTGCTGTAAAACAAGCTCCCCTCAGGCCTCAGGCTGGTCCAAGGATGGAAGGAGTGTGTTATGAACAAAACACAGAAGCACCTGTCTCAACAAAGGCAGCTCCGTGGACATCCTGGTGGGTTGAGCACACAGCATTGGGGCTGTGCCACTGACTGTAGCCCAAATAACCCGAGGAAGGAGGCTTTCTAAACTGGTGTAAGAACCAGACTTTCTTTCTTTCCAGGGACAAGCTTTTCTAGCTGAGCCATTCCAGCTGCTTATGGGGACTGACCAGGTCCCTCCAGAGGGTGCACATTCGAGCTGTCCTCTGATGGGCTTGTCCTCCTCCCCATCGGAGAGGCTGGCTTCCTGGCCCACACGTGTGCCAGCCTCATCCTGGGCCCTTCCCCACCCCTACTTGTCCCTGGGGAGAGGAGAGGCGACCTAGCTGTCTATGTAAGGAAACAGATCTATCAGCCTCTCCTAGGCATCCTCCTTGGAACCCCAGCCATACAAGGCTGAAGTTTTCAGCTGACGGACGCACATCACGAAGCGCCACTATCCCGTAATCTATGGCTGGGATGGGGCGGGTGATACACAGGTCACTAGCCAGAGCGTGGCGAAGCCAGGGAGTCCTTGAAAGGGCGCAGGGCAGACAGAGAGACTGAAGGGAGCAAAGGGGTTTTAAGAGTGGCCCAAGCAAGTGACCCCAATGCACGCATGAGAATCATATTTGGAAACAGAAAGAAATCAAAGCAGACTAGAGAAAACAGAGAAAAAGCTGTGAAAAAAGCATCCACTGTGGGGTTCTCCAGCAGGAGAGGGGGACAGGGCAGCCCTGGGTACAGTGGAAAGGCTTCCTAGGGGTTTTGCCGCATCCTCTCTCTCTCCCTGGAACTGAGAACCACAGGCTGGAAAGCAAACTGAAGGGGGCAGAGAGGGGAAGTACTGTTTGCTGAGTCCAGAGCTTCAGCTTGGGGTGATGAAAAGGTTCGGAGGATGGGTGGTGGTGATGAGGATATGAACACACTTAGACCACTGGCTTCCCTGGTGGCTTAGAGGTTAAAGCATCTGCCTCCAATGCGGGAGACCCAGTTCGATCCCTGGATTCCATCCCTGGGTCAGGAAGATCCCCCTGGAGAAGGAAATGGCAACCTGCTCCAGTATTCTTGCCTGGAGAATCCCATGAACAGAGGAGCCTGGTGGCTACAGTCCGTGGGGTCTCAAACAGTCGGACACGACTTAGTGACTTCACTTTCACTTTCAAAACCACTGAACTGGGACATCCCTGGCAGTCCAGTGGTTAAGACTTTGCCCTCCAGAGCAGGGGGCGCAGGTTCAATCCCTGTTAGGTGACCTAAGACCCCACATGCCTGGCGGCCAAAAAACCAAAACATGAAATTGAAACAATATTGTAACAAATTCAATAAAGACTTTAAAAGTGGCCAGGTCAAAAAAATTAAAAAAGAAAATCTTTAACAAAATAAAAAATGAAGCCAGTGAACTATATGCTAAGAAATGGTTATAATGATAAATTTTATGTTATTTATATTCTACTGCAAGAAAAAATGCTTTTGATTTAAAAAATGTTAACAAACTTGAAGGCCAAACGTCTGCCATGCAGGAGCTTGAGGAATATCCCAGGGATGGAGGCACAATAGGGAGGCACAGCCTGGAGAGGCTTGCTGGGCGAATGCAGAGGAGACGTCTCGGCCCAGGCCCCAGGCGGGGGACCGGGGAGCAGCCCCAGCCTCGGGCCCACCGCCCAGCCCCGGACAGGCGTAACTTCCTCAACTTGAGTCAGAGGCCAGGCCGCCGGCTACTCGTTCAGACTTTTTGCCCCCACACTGCCCCCTGCTCTGGTCTCTCCAGCCTCGGTGCACGTGTGTTTCGTGGGCACCTATGAGGTCACTGGATGGCATCACTGATTCAGTGGACATGAATGTGGGCAAACTCCGGGAGACAGGGAAGGACAGGGAGGCCTGGCGTGCTGCAGTCCATGGGGTCACAAAGAGTCAGACATGACTGAGTGACTGAACAAGAATGTGTCTGCACAGGGCTTTCCCCAGCTCCCAGGCAGGAGATCCTGGACCTTGAGGTCAAGTGGAGGGGGAAATTTCACATGGGCCAGTGGGAGTGGGGCGGTCTGCAAGGCAACTCTGGAGCACTCTACAAGGCTCTTGTGCTCACGCTCGGTCGTGTCAGGCTCTCTGGGACCCTTGGACTGCAGCCCATGGGATTTTCCCTACACAGCTTCCTCTGTCCCTGGGATTTTCCCAACTAGAATACTGCAGTGGGCTGCCATTTCCTGCTCCAGGGGCATCTTCCTGTCCCAGAGATCGATCCTGCGTTTTCAGTGTCTCCAGCATGGCAGGCAGATTCTTTATCTGCTGAACCATTGGGGAAGCCCCACTTTTGGCAATGGGAGAAAAATTGTATAGGCAGAACCAGGAAAATAGCAAAAGCTGACATGTATCTAAAGCTATTCAATTGTGAAAGAATTTGTACACCTGAAACTCAAAACAACTTGAGCTAAGTGGGCTTACAGGAGAGAAATGTGAAGCTCAAAGAGGTTAAACAGCTTCCCAAGATCACATAGCCTGTGACTCCACGCTGGAAAGCAAACTCAGAAATCTAAGTCGAAATTCAATATTCTTGCTGTCACACTGGATTGTGAGGGCTGAAGAGGACCGGTGAAACAAAAAGTTTTCCAGACGAAATGAGGGGGGTTGGAAGTGGGACAGAGCCTAGTTGGGGCCCCCACCCCGCCCGCAGCAGCAGGCGCACCCCCACTCCCGGAAAGACTCCTGAGTGCTGCACCATTCCCTCTAACTAGACCCACCAGAGCCACTAGGCCCATCGGAGTCACCGGAACCACCTTCGTGAAGAACAACCAACATGGAGGCAAGAGTCCCTAAATCTGAAGGGAAGTGCAGGAAGGGAGGAAGGAAGAAGGACAGAAGTCAGAGGTGTCAACGCTCACCGCAGGGCAGGCTGGGCTGGGGAAGGGGAAGGGGGCCGGGGGGGGAGGCGAGAAGAAAGGCTTCCAACAGGAGAGCCTCGTGAGAGGGGACGCAGAGGAGACCCAGAGACGGGGCGGATGAACGCAGGGCAGCCCCTCAAGCACTAGGGGGCGGGCAGAGGGGGCTCCCGCCGGGTATGAATGAAGAACTGTGGTGAAT
>NW_011494785.1:11284911-11291355 GCF_000754665.1 Bison bison bison
ACCTTGAGGTTCCCTCGGTCCAGGGCGGCAGTCAGATGCTTGCGGACCTCCGTCAGCTGGGGCCGGGGGCCTCGGGGGCTGGCGCCCTGCCGCAGGGGGTGTTCCTTCAGGTACTGCTCCAGCTTGGCCTCCCCGAGGAGGAGCTCTGCCATGTCATCTACGAAGAACACAGAAGAGGGTGAATGGGGCGAGGGCGGTCTGCGTGTGGGGAGTCTCTGGGACCATCTCACAGTGAGTCCTCTTAATTAGTAAAGCTTCCGGAGGATGCAGCTCAAGCACTCATTCCTCGGCCTGTATTTGCTGCTCTAGAAAGATTTGCTGTTGCTGCTCAGTCGCTCAGTCGTGTCTGACTCTTTGTGACCCCATGGACTGCAGCGCCGCAGGCCTCCCTGTCCATCACCACCTCCCGGAGTTTGCTCAGACTCATGTCCATCGACTCGGTGATGCCATCCAACCAAAAGACGGATACATGTTAACATGGAGAGAGCTCAAGATCAGTAGGAAACACAAAGTTGTCTTATGATTTATTCAGTACGATCTTACCAAGACACACAAGACCCAATACTCTATTTTCCAAAGACAATGCAGTGAAATCTTCTAGCTCTTTTGTGGTCTATAGCCTTATATGTGGACATGAGCTGGTAGAATGTCTTGTGTATGCAACACTTTAAAACAAGTTTGTGTGAAAATGACCTGAACACATGCAGTCTGTTTCTGCCTAAAAGTCAAAGCTCTACGGACATGATATCTGGGAATGTGTATATAAAGGTTCTCCTCCAAGAGTGTATCACTTACACTTCTAACTTTGTTACTGTTGCTGTTGGCTTATTAATTAGAATAAAAACCTCACTCTGAGAGCAGCTCTTTGGAATCCACACATCCAGATTGTTCTGAGAACACCCAGAACAATTCATACCCCAGCCTGAACATGGTCTATTTTTTTCTGTGATGGAACAGAACATAATTGTATTAAAATATAAATGCATTTTTTAAAGGCCTAGGAAAATATGCCTCAAGCTAAAACCCATGACAGGAGTTCTCTTTCACAGATCACAGCCTTGCTGACAAAGGGGCTTATGTGACTCATGGAGCTACGAGCCATGCCATCCAGGGCTACCCAACACGGACAGGTCATGGTGGAAGTTCTGACAAAGTGTGGTCCGTGGAGGAGGGAACGGCAAACCACTCCAGCATTCCTGCCTCAAGAACCTCATGAACAGTATGAAAAAGCAAAAAGATACGACACCCGGAAGATGATCCCCCAGGTCAGAAGGTGTCCAATATGCTCCTGGGGAAGAGTGGAGAAAAAGTCTCAGAAAGAACGAAGCGGCTCGGCCACAGCAGAAACGATGCACAGTTGTGGATGTGTCTGCTGGTGAAACTAAAGTCCAGTGCTGTAAAGAACAATATTGCATAGGAACCTGGAATGTTAGGTCCGTGAATCGAGGCAAATCGGACATGATCAAGCAGGAGATGACAAGAGCGAATGTAGACACCTTAGGAAAAGGTGAACTAAAATGGACAGGAATGGGCGAATTTAATTCAGGTGACCCTTATATCTACTACCCTGGGCAAGAGTCCCTTGGAAGAAATGCAGTAGCCCTTTTAGTCAACAACAGACTCTGAAATGCAGTACTTGGGTGCAATCTCAAAAACAAGATGATCTTGGTTTGTTTCCAAGGCACATCATTCAACATCACAGTAATCCAAGTCTAAGGCCCAACTACTAGCCAAAGAAGCTGAAGTTGACCAGTTCTATGAAGACCTACAAAACCTTCTAGAACACCAGAAAAAGATGTTTTTTACATCACAGGGAACCGGAATGCAAAAGTAGGAAGTCAAGAGATACCTGGAGCAACAGGCAAGTTTGGCCTTAGAGTACAGAATGAAGCAGGGCAAAGGCTAACAGAGTTTTGTCAAGAGAACTCACTGGTCATAGCAAACACCTTTTTCCAACAACACAAAAGAGGACTCTACACATGGACATCACCAAATGGTCAATACTGAAATCAGATCGATTATATTCTTTGCAGCTAAAGATAGAGAAGCTCTGTACAGTCAGCAAAAATAAGACCAGGGGCTGACTGTAGCTCAGATCATGAGCTCCTTACTGCAAAAATCAGGCTTAAATTGAAGAAAGTAGGAAGACCATTAAGCCATTCAGGTATGACCTAAATCAAATCCCTTATAATTTGTGGAGGTGATGAATAGATTCAAGGGATTAGGTCTGGTAGACAGAGTGCCTGAAGAACTATGGACAGAGGCTCATACCTTGTACAAGAGGGAGAGACCAAAACCATTCAAGAAAAAGAAATGCAAGAAGGCAACGTGGTTGTCTGAGGAGGCCTTACAAATAGCTAAGAAAAGAGGAGCAAAAGGCAAAGGAAAAAAGGAAAGATACGCCCCACCCCCCTGAATCCAGAGAATAACAAAGAAAGGTAAGAAAGACTTCTCAGGTGAACAATGCAAAGAAAGAGAGGAAAACAGAAGAATGGGAAAGACTAGAGACTCATTGGAAAAGACTCTGATGCTGGGAGGGATTGGGGGCAGGAGGAGAAGGGGACGACAGAGGATGAGATGGCTGGATGGCATCACCAAATCGATGGACATGAGTTTGAGCAAACTCTGGGAGTTGGTGATGGACAGGGAGGCCTGGCGTCCTGCGATTCATGGGCTCACAAAGAGTCAGACACAACTGAGCGACTGGACTGAACTGAACTGAACTGAGAGACCTCTTCAAGAAAATTAGAGATACCAAGGGAACATTTCATTCAAGGATGGGCTCAATAAAGGACAGAAATGGTTAGGACCTAATACAAGCAGGAGAAATTAAGAAGAGAAGAAGGGGCAAGAATACACAGAACTGTACAATAACGGTCTTAACGACCCCAATAACCACAATGGTGTGGTCACTCACCTAGAACCAGACATCCTGGAGCATGAAGCCAAGTGGGCCTCAGGAAGCATCACAACTAACAAAGTTAGTGGAGACAATGGAATTTCAGCTGAGTTATCTAAAATCCTAAAAGATGATGCTATTAAAGTGCTACAACTTAATATGTCAACAAATTTGGAAAACTCAGCAATGGCCACAGAACTGGAAAAAGTCAGTTTTCATTCCAATCCCAAAGAAAGGCAATGCCAAAGAATTCTCAAACTATTGTACAATTGTGCTCATTTCACACGCTAGCAAGATCATGCTAAAAGTCCTTCAAGCCAAGCTTTAGCAATATGTGAACTGAGAACTTCCAAATGTAGAAGCTGGATTTAGAAAAGGCAGTGGAATCAGAGATCAAATTGCCACCATTTGTTGGATCACAGAGAAAGCAAAGGAATTCCAGAAAAACATTTACTTCTGCTTCATTGACTATGCTAAAGCCTTTGACTGTGTGGATCAGAACAAACTGTGGAAAATTCTTCCAGAGATGGGAATACCAGACCACAGGACCTGCCTCTTGAGAAACCTTTATGCAGGTCAGGAAGCAACAGTTAGAACTGGACATGGAACAACAGACTGGTTCCAAATAGGAAAAGGAGTCCGTCAAGGCTGTATATTGTCACCCTGCTTATTTAACTTCTATGCCGAGTACATCATGAGAAACGCTGGACTGGAAGAAGCACAAGCTAGAATCAAGACTGCCGGGAGCAATATCAATAACCTCAGATATGCAGATGACACCACCCTTATGGCAGAAAGTAAGAGGAACTCAAAAGCCTTTTGACGAAAGTGAAAGAGGAGAGTGAAAAAGTTGGCTTAAAGCTCAACATTCAGAAAACGAAGATCATGGCATCTGGTCCCATCAGTTCATGGGAAATAGATGGAGGAAAGGTGGTAGCAGTGAGAGACTTCACTGTTTTGGCTCCAAAACTGTAGATGGTGACTGCAGCCATGAAATTAAAAGACGCTTACTCCTTGGAAGGAAAGCTATGACCAACCTAGACAGCATATTAAAAAGCAGAGACATTACTTTGCCGACAAAGATCTGTCTAGTTAAGGCTATAGTTTTTCCAGTAGTCCTGTATGGATGTGAGAGTTGGACCATAAAGAAAGCTGAGCACCAAAGAATTGATGCTTTTGAACTGTGGTGTTGGAGAAGACTCTTGAGAGTCCCTTGGACTGCCAGGAGATCCAACCAGTCCATCCTAAAGGAAATCAGTCTTGAATATTCATTGGAAAGACTGATGCTGAAGCTGAAGCTCCAATACTTTGACCACTTGATGCGAAGATCGACTCATTGGAAAAGACCCTGATGCTGGGAAAGACTGAAGGTAAAAGGAGAAGAGGGCAGCAAAGGATGAGATGGTTGGATGGCCACCAGTTCAACAGACATGAATCTGAGCACACCCTGGGAGACAGTGAAGGACAGGGGAGCCTGGTAGGTACAGTCCATGGGGTGGCAAAGAGTTGGACACCACTTAGCAACTGAGCAACAACAAAAATTAACCAAAAAATATATACATATATATCACAGAAGACCACTGAGATTTGGAGAATTGGGTCTACGAGCTGTAACGAGAGCCTTTCCAAGTCCTCTGGTAAGTGACCCAAAGCTGCTGAATCGCTAGTTCTCAGCAGCACCTCTGTCTTGCACTGGGGAGCTGATTCTAGAGACTAGACCGAGGGCCTGGGAGGAGCCAAGCAACACCAAACAGGGCTGAGTAGGCTGTTGAACACAGTATCATCCAGTTGTCTGAGAAGAGAAAGCAATTGCCTGAGAGTTGTGCAGGACACCAGGCAGGCCCCGGGGCTGCGACAACGCCAGGACCGTGAGGCCGTGTGCGCACGGGACCCGGGGCACAGAGCGGAGCCCGGGACACGGAGCAGCCAGAACCGGAGCAGCGGCGCTTCCTCCGGGAAGTGTGAGCTTCCTGAGAAAGAACCCGGACTCGGGGGTGAAGGACGGGCAGGGAGAGGCCTGAGGGTGAGCACCGGAGCTTCACATGCAGAAATACTGACGGAGTGCGAGAATCACGGGACAGAACACGGCTATTATAAGCTAATACGATGCAAACTCTGTATCTCAGAAACTGGGAGGAACCTCAGGGGGCCACGCCCTCATTTTTCAAACTCAATATATGTTAAAGAAAAAAAAAACCATGACTCTGATATTTTTTTATGGTATCAAGGATCTCTTTTATTTAATTAATTTTTTTTTCTCATTTTGGCTGGACCACTCAGCAAGCAGGAACTTAATTCCCTGACCAGGGTTCAAAATGGCAGCTCCTGCAGTGGAAGCATGGAGTCTTAACTGCTCGACTGCCAGGGAAGTCCCAACATCAAACTTTTTAAAGCTTTATTGGACTCTTTAGGGGCTTTCCTGGTAGCTCTGAGGGTAAAGAGTCTGCCTGCAATGCAGGAGACTCAGGTTCAATCCCTGGGTCAGGAAGATCCCCTGGAGAAGGAAATGGCAAACCACTCCAGTATTCTTGCCTGGAAAATCCCATGGATGGAGAAGCCTGGTAGGCTACAGTCCATGGGGTCACAAAGAGTTGGACACAACTGAGCGACTTCACTTTTTTCGGAACTGATGTCACGAGGTGAAGCATTTATATGGAGCCCTACAGTTCCTTCAGATTCAGTTTGTTCTTTCCACGAATGCTTCAGTCAGTCAGTCAGTTCAGTCGCTCAGTCGTGTCTGACTCTTTGCGGACCCCATGAACTGCAGCACGCCAGGCCTCCCTGGCCATCACCAACTTCTGGAGTTCACTCAAACTCATGTCCATCGAGTCGGTGATGCCACCCAGTCATCTCATCCTCTCTCGTCCCCTTCTCCTCCTGCCCCCAATCCCTCCCAGCATCAGAGTCTTTTCCAATGAGTCAACTCTTCACATCAGGTGGCCAAGTATGGGAATTTCAGCTTTAGCATCATTCCTTCCAAAGAACACCCAGGACTAATCTCCTTTAGGATGGACGGGTTGGATCTCCTTGCAGTCCAAGGGACTCTAGAGTCTTCTCCAGCACCACAGTTCAAAAGCATCAATTCTTCAGTGCTCAGCTTTCTTCACAGTCCAACTCTCACATCCATACATGACCACTGGAAAAACCATAGCCTGACTGGACAGACCTTTGTTGGCAAAGTGATGTCTCTGCTTTTGAATATGCTATCTAGGTTGGTTATAACTTTTCTTCCAAGGAGTAAGCATCTTTTAATTTCATGGCTGCAGTCACCATCTGCAGTGATTTTGGAGCCCCCAAAAATAAAGTCTGACACTGTTTCCACTGTTTCCCCATCTATTTGCCATGAAGTGATGGGACCACATGCCATGATCTTAGTTTTCTGAATGTTGAGCTTTAAGCCAACTTTTTCACTCTCCTCTTTCACTTTCATCAAGAGGCTTTTTAGTTCCTCTTCACTTTCTGCCATAAGGGTGGTGTCATCTGCATATCTGAGGTTATTGATATTTCTCCTGGCAATCTTGATTCCAGCTTGTGCTTCTTCCAAC
>NW_011494785.1:11291455-11291843 GCF_000754665.1 Bison bison bison
GAAGCCTAGCTTGGAGAATTTTGAGCATTACTTTACTAGTGTGTGAGATGAGGGCAATTGTGTGGTAGTTTGAGCATTCTTTGGCATTGCCTTTCTTTGGGATTGGAATGAAAACTGACTTTTTCCAGTCCTGTGGCCACTGCTGAGTTTTCCAAATTTGCTGGCATATTGACTGCAGCACTTTCACAGCATCATCTTCCAGGATATGAAGTAGCTCAACTGGAATTTCATCACTTCCACTAGCTTTGTTCATAGTGATGCTTTCTAAGGCCCACTTGACTTCACATTCCAGGATATTTGGCTCTAGGTGAGTGATCACACCATCGTGATTATCTTGGTCATGAAGATCTTTTTTGTACAGTTCTTCTGTGTATTCTTGCCACCTCTT
>NW_011494785.1:11292129-11292794 GCF_000754665.1 Bison bison bison
TGCCATGAAGTGATGGGACCACATGCCATGATCTTAGTTTTCTGAATGTTGAGCTTTAAGCCAACTTTTTCACTCTCCTCTTTCACTTTCATCAAGAGGCTTTTTAGTTCCTCTTCACTTTCTGCCATAAGGGTGGTGTCATCTGCATATCTGAGGTTATTGATATTTCTCCTGGCAATCTTGATTCCAGCTTGTGCTTCTTCCAACCCAGCGTTTCTCATGATGTACTGTGCATAAAAGTTAAATAAGCAGGGTGACAATATACAGCCTTGATGTACTCCTTTTCCTATTTGGAACCAGTCTGTTGTTCCATGTCCAGTTCTAACTGTTGCTTCCTGACCTGCATAAAGGTTTCTCAAGAGGCAGGTCCTGTGGTCTGGTATTCCCATCTCTGGAAGAATTTTCCACAGTTTATTATTATTATCCACGCAGTCAAAGGCTTTAGCATAGTCAATAAAGCAGAAATAGATGTATTTCTGGAACTCTCTTGCTTTTTCCATGATCCAGCGGATGTTGGTAATTTGATTGCTGCTTCCTCTGCCTTTTCTCAAACCAGCTTGAACATCTGGAAGTTCATGGTTCATGTATTGCTGAAGCCTAGCTTGGAGAATTTTGAGCATTACTTTACTAGTGTGTGAGATGAGTGCAATTGTGTGGTAGTTCTG
>NW_011494785.1:11292894-11295651 GCF_000754665.1 Bison bison bison
GGTCATGAAGATCTTTTTTGTACAGTTCTTCTGTGTATTCTTGCCACCTCTTTTTAATATCTTCTGCTTCTGTTAGGTCCATACCCTTTCTGTCCTTTATCGAGCTCATCTTTGCATGAAATGTTCCCTTGGTATCTCTAATTTTCTTGAAGAGATCTCTAGTCTTTCCCATTCTGTTGTTTTCCTCTATTTCTTTGCATTGATCGCTGAGGAAGGCTTTCTTATCTCTCCTTGCTATTCTTTGGAACTCTGCATTCAGATGCTTATATCTTTCCTTTTCTCCTTTGCTTTCGCTTTTCTTCTTTTCACAGCTATTTGTAAGGCCTCCCCAGACAGCCATTTTGCTGTTTTGCATTTCTTTTCCATGGGGATGGTCTTGATCCCTGTCTCCTGTACAATGTCATAAACCTCTGTCCATAGTTCATCAGGTACTCTATCAGATCTAGTCCCTTAAATCTATTTCTCACTTCCACTGTATAATCATAAGGGATTTGATTTAGGTCATACCTGAATGGTCTAGTGGTTTTCCCTACTTTCTTCAATTTAAGTCTGAATTTGGCAATAAGGAGTTCATGATCTGAGCCACAGTCAGCTCCTGGTCTTGTTTTTGCTGACTGTATAGAGCGTCTCCATCTTTGGCTGCAAAGAATATAATCAATCTGATTTCGGTGTTAACCATCTGGTGATGTCCACGTGTAGACTCTTCTCTTGTGTTGTTGAAAGAGGGTGTTTGCTATGACCAGTGTGTTCTCTTGGCAAAACTCTATTAGTCTTTGCCCTGCCTCATTCCGTATTCCAAGGCCAAATTTGCCTGTTACTCCAGGTGTTTCTTGACTTCCTACTTTTGCATTCCAGTCCCCTATAATGAAAAGGACATCTTTTTTGGGTGTTAGTTCTAAAAGTTCTTGTAGGTCTTCATAGAACTGTGCAACTTCAGCTTCTTCAGCGTTACTGGTTGAGGCATAGACTTGGATTACTGTGATATTGAATGGTTTGCCTTGGAAACGAACAGAGATCATTCTGTCGTTTTTGAGACTGCATCGAAGTACTGCATTTCGGTGCAGTATGAATGCTTATTACTAGTTTATTTTCTAAACAGAGCACTGCTATCCAACAGAAACATATGCAAGCTGCATGTTACTTTAAAATGTGTAGTAGCTGTATTAAAAGAGAAAAAGAAACAAGTGAAGTTAATTTTAATAATATATTTTGTTCAACTCAATATATCTCAAATATTATCAATTTAACAAGTAATCAGTATTTTTAAGTTGAGATATTTTTACATCGTTTTTCATGTTAATTTTTCTAAATCCAGTCTGTTCTTTGTACTTGTAGCACATCTTGATTCACACCTCCCATGATTCAAGAAGTCAAGCAGCCACATGTGGCTATTGGCTACTGTACTGAACAGGAGTAGTGACCGCTGCTTATACAAGGATGTCTGCTCCTCTTTAAATCGGTCTATGTCCCTAGAGAGATGTCTAGAGTGATTATCACTGGAGTGAATGAGAGGAATCTCTGAATGATAACATTTGGAATAATTTTTAAGCTCTCATCTTTAAAGTTTGAATTCTATTGAGCAGAATCATTTCCTATTACTTTTAGAAAAAATGAACTCTTGTATAAACTATAGAAAAAATATATATGTCAGGATATTAATAGCAATTATTTCTGAGAGGTAAAAGCATTCAGTATACATTGAATTTCTTTACTGCATACTTTAAGTTTCTAAGAACTAAAAAAGTAAAATGGGGTTCAGAGTCCTATATTTAAATCCGTGTGTCACCCTGTGACTTTGGCCGTGGATTTAACCTCAGCAGTGGGGGGATGGTAATTCTAAGAAAGGCTCTGACAGGTAAGTCGAGGACCCTCTCGCTGCACCGCTCCACCCTGCTCCTCACCACCAGCCTCACCCCCTGCCGCTGCCCTCCGCCGGCCTCTGGAAACAGCACACAGAGCGGAATCCCCGGGCCAGAGAGCAGACCGGACAAGAGACCGCGGCCCCCTGCGCCACCGCGGCCCCCTGCGCCTCTTTCTAGGTGCGGGGCCGGGGCACGTTAGCTCACTTCTCGAAGCATCTGCTTCCCCCCTGGATGAGAAGGCCACACTGCGAACTTAGCAGGGCTGCAGGATGGAGCCGATGAGCGCTCAGGAGCAGCGGCTGCGGCCTGGAGGGCCACCGCGCTCAGCTGGGCCTCGGAGGAGGAGCGGCCCGGGCTGGCGGACAAGAGGAGGAGGACAGGCCAGGCGCGGGGACAGCCTGCCTAAGAAAGGCGCGCAGGCCAGCTGCCTTTGCCTTGAGCAAAGTGCCCAGAGACCCGGGTGGTGTGAGGAGACCAGCTGGGCTCAGAACTCAGCGCCTCCCGGTCCCCGCTCCCCAGCCCCGCCACCGCGGGTGATGTCCAAACCCTTCAGCCTGGGACACGGCCCTGGCACGTTCTCCCCACGGCCCGCCAGGTTCGGTCCTCAGGCCTTCGGGGGCTCTGGGTGCTGAGGACGCGCTGGCGGCGCCTCGTCCCCGCTGACCTCCTCCAAGGCCCCGCCCGAGCCTCCCGGCTGCCCGGCCTCTCCTGGACCGCACGGGGATAGGTGCAGAAAAAGAAAAACTATAAAATACAAATCTGTATAAATGTCTATTATATGAAAAATTGCCAATCTTGTTTTATGCAAATGCATTCTATCATTATTATAAATGTTAGTTCTAGTTCTATTTACTTCTAATCTTAAATCAGAATAAATTAATATTGTAATGCTGCT
>NW_011494785.1:11295751-11298123 GCF_000754665.1 Bison bison bison
TCCAAGGCCCCGCCCGAGCCTCCCGGCTGCCCGGCCTCTCCTGGACCGCACGGGGAGGCCTGAAGAACCCGCAGTAAGTGAAGTAACTCAGTAACGGCAGAGGCGTGTGGAGCGCCCCCTCGGGGTCGGCCTGTCCCTGCCTTTGGCAGCGTCTGCCAGGCACCCCGGAATACTTGGCCTCCCCTGCTTCCTTTAGATCAGAGTGCCCCGGGCTCACCAGTGCACACAGCCTCCCGGGCTGCAGGGAGCTGCCGCGTGGGCAGTGACAGCTGCCAGGACACGCGAGCATCACGGCCGGGCCCAAGAGGGGACGAGCTTGCGTCTATGCCCGCTGCACCCCCACCAGCTGCTCGGAAGGGAGACGGGCACCTGCCCAGAGCACCAGGCGGAGCCAGCTTCTGTGGGTGGTGACGGCAAGGCACAGGAAGCCTTGGTCTCCGACACCCATGAGCAGCCACCGAGCCCTGGACGCTGCTCACGACCAGCTGGGACACAAGAGAGAAACATTAACTTTCGCCTTGTTCTGCTCCAGTCACTGTTACTCTGACCTTTGTTACAGTGGCCAGACTTGTATCCCAGCTAGATCTCCCAAACACAGAACAGGCTTTCCGTTGAGAACCATTATCTGAGAAAACTTGGCCACATCCATCCCCAAGATGACTGCTTTCTAAACAGAACTCCACAGAAGCCAGCTGAGGGCTTTGGTAGAGCGCCTTGACTCTTCACCTCTCCTGTTTCGTGGGTCTTGACTTCCCTGTGCTTGTGCTCGCTTAATTGCTCAGTCGTGTCGGACTCTGCAACTCTCTGGACTCTAGCCCACCAGGCTGTAATCTGTCCATGGGATTTTTCAGGCAAGAATACTGGAGTGGGTTGCCCTCTCCTCCTCCAGGGGATCTTCCCGACCCAGGGATGGAATCCCATTGCAGGCAGATTCTTTACCCACTGAACCACTGGGGAAGTCCCTTTTACTTCCTAGGCTTGCAAAAATGTTTCTGTAAACAAAGAGCTGCACAGCTGAAGGGGTAAAAACTAGTCCCCAGTACTGGGTAGGGTCTGCGTCCTTGGTGTTCACTGATCTCCTGACGCTGGGGCAAGTCCCCAGAGTCTCGATGCAAGATGTGAAGAGAGCCCTGCGCTCCAGAGCAGTGGGGAGGGGCCCAGGCAGGGGTTTAGCTGAGAGAAGAGGCTGTCCTTAGGGTTACAAGACCGTGTCCCTCATTTCAGGCTTTCCAGGTGGCGCTAGTGGTAAAGAACCCGCCTGCCAATGCAGGAGACATAAGAGATGAGGGTTCAACCCCTGGGTCAGGAAGGTCCCCTGGAGGAGGGCCTGGCAACCCACTCCAGTATTCTTGCCTGGAGAATCCCATGGACAGAGGAGTGGGTTCCAACAAAGACGTGTATAGCCCTGGCTGGGTGGAGGAGGAGACAAAGCCTTCACCAAGTGTGTTACGGGCATTTATTTGCAAGGAGGAAAATGTGTGGAAAGGCGTTCTGGGCAGAAGGAACAGAACATGCAAAGGTGCGACACAGCCCAGCTGCTTGGGGAAACTCCAAGAGCTGAACCATGAAGGGAGGGGAGAATGGGTGGGTGGTGGGGAGGGGGTCTCCTGTTAGGTAGGCGAGGATCAGTTCCTCAGTTCTAGAAGGAGCTGCACATTCTGGACAAAGAGAAAAATTCAATTTGAAAGATAGCACAGCGGCTACAAAACCATTTTGAAATTTTTTAAATTTCCAGGTTATAATTAATCTCCTGGGCAAATTTAAGTTTTCTTGGCTTGCCTTTCAAAAAGGTGACTTCCTTGCCCCTCACTCTCCCCATGAGGAAGGCAGAAATCTTACAAGTATCAACCAGCTCATGCTGGAGATGTTATGCAGAAATTACGAGGCCAGAGGCTGCAAGGCTCAGTCCTAGTGATGGAGGAGGCTCCTGGGTGCTGGCCAAGGACCCACGGCTTCCCGATCAGAATCCACTATCGACAAAAGAAACAGACGGCCCTGACCCAGTGGTCATGGCCCAACCGTGTGTCCCACTACACGCCAGGGCGATGATGCACAAGGGAGAAAGGTACCTCGGGACACACAAGAAAATTAATTCCCACTGGATTAAAGAATTAAATACAGAATAAAGGAGGATCAAAATGTTAAAAACAGACTTTCCCTTACAGACAAGATGGACAAAATTTACCCTTCCATCTGAAAAAACCACAAAATCAATAGTTTACATTAAAAAAATAGTTTTCAAGACATTGGACATCAGGCAACAGAGGAAAGTGATCCCCGAGGACTGGACAGCAAGCAAGACGCTCCCCACGGCTGCCTGGAGAGCCTCCCAGTCGCGACCCAGAATCCTGATCCGAAAGACTTCCGTCTCC
>NW_011494785.1:11298247-11310884 GCF_000754665.1 Bison bison bison
CCCAGGAGCACGACGTGAGAAACAGCCTCGGCCTCGGACGGCCTGGGCCTGAAGGCTTGCTCCTCTCTTCCCAGCTGTGCGGCACTGGGCAGGTTGCTAGCCTCTCTGAGCCTTAGTTTTCTCACCTTTGGCAACTGTGAGGACTAGAGATGGTGTACGTGACGCATATAGTGCCGAGCAGGTGCTGACTAAGTGTCTGTTACCAGCTCTATTTTTTTTTCCATGTATTTAGGACTTACTATTTCCCAGGACGGTTACGCTGGATCCACCCGGGCTACAGAGCTCTCCGAGACACAGTCCCTGCGCTCGGGAGGCCCACAGTCCAGCCGGCGTCGCAGACACTGAGCAGCGTCCGTCACCGGCCGAGCCGCCCCGCGACAAACGCCGGTCGTGCGCTGGCGTCCGCATCGCCCCGGGTCCTGCAGACGCCGCCCGACGCGGAGCCCGCCACCACCTCTGGCTCCGGTGGGGAGTCGGCCTAAGAGGAGCAGCGATGTCCAAGGGCCCCCCGAGTCCGTCTGTCCTGGAGCGGGGCCGCGAAGCCGGGCTGGGCCTGCCGGGTCTCCCGGCACAAACCGAGCGGACGTCGGCTTCAGGCACGGGGGCCCGGCTTCCTCCGCAGCCCCGACGGAGCGGCGACAGGAGTTTCCAGGTCCTCTCCTGCTCCCCCGGGTAGTCTTGCATGACCAAAGGGAGGCGGGGAAGGGGCCAGGAGTCCTTTCACGTTTCCCGGGCAGGCGGCTTGAGGGCTTTGAGGCGGCAGAAACCGGCTCCCCAGTGATGTAAACAGAGAAGAAGCCTGAAGCCAACCAGAGACCATTCCCCAGGGCCCTCACCTCGAAGAGCCTGGGGAATTGGCCCCTGGGGGGTTCTGGTTCCGACCAGCCCACGCTCCGGCGGCCTCAGCCCCCGGGGAGCCACGGAAGCCCCTGCCCCTTCCTCATAGCTTCCCTCTGCGGGGTGAACAGCTGCACCAAGAGACTTGATCCGATGGGGAAGAAAAGACATCAGCTTTCCACTCTGCTCCAAGGAGCGCTTGATATCAACGCAAAAAATGTCAACCGCTCAGTTTCTATGTCAATAGGAAGGCATTAGATCTATTCAAACTACTCCTGCCGTGACTCAGATCCAAGGGGAAAAACAGCCCTACAGAAGGAGGGACTGGTTTGTCCCCTTTGTTACTGGGCAAGGATGGCCAGGCTCCCACCTCTCAGGCTGCATGTGACCTCCATGAACCCCAGCCCCTCTCAGTGGCCTCCTGTAAACTATGGGGACCTTAACGCTCGCAGCATCTGGGATCCTCCTGCCTCCCAAAGCCTGTTAACAGGAAAACAGAGACCATCAGATGGTGTTGGAAGGAGTGGACATTGACGTGTCTGCAGAGAGCAGTTCAGCAACAGCTAAAACACCCGCAGAACAACATGCGTTCCCGCACCACCCGACCCAGAAACTCCAGCTTCAGAAACTCTCCCATGGGTGCACGCACTCTTAGCACAAAGAGGTCCATGTAAGAACGCTCACTGCAGGCGGCCTTCATGGCAAAGGGCGGTGACAGGGGTCCTGTTAAATGAGTGGCGGTGGACCCGGGCAGTGGGACAGGCGGTGTCCAATAAACAAAGGGAACAGATGCAAATACTCACAGTAGCCTGATCGCACAAACTGCCCCAGGCCCTTCCTCGTGTCTGCCTGAATCTGCACACTTCGTGGCCTTCCCCTGGACCCCGGGCACGTGTCTGCCTGAATCTGCACGCTTCATGGCCTTCCCGTGGACCCTGGGCATGGCCACGCAACTCGCTCCAACTGATACGACAGGAGCCAATGCGATGCACAGAAGCTCAAAAGGAGCTCACTCCCTTCCACCTCCATGTTGCTGCAACACAACCACTGGGAGAACGTGCTCGGCTGGTCTGGACCCAGGAGGCTGCAAGGCCACAGGCAACAGTGTCCCTCAGCTGGCCCCCAGCCGCTGAGGCAGGAGCAAGGTTTGGCAAGCCCAGAGTCATGAAAAGTAATGAAAGAGGTTGTTTTAAGACACTAAGCGTTCCACTGGTGACAGATAACAGCTCAAAGACAGACAAAATACGGAGTACCGTGTGTCAGTACTGCGTGTGAGAGCTGGAGCCGGACGGCAGACCCTCTAGCACATGCACAGGTACATGGAGCGCTTCCGACGGGACCCCCAGGAAGGATACAACCGTGGCCGTGTCGGGGGCAGGGAGTGAGAGGACAGGGAGACACGCAGGGAAGCAGCCGCTTGCACTGTGTCCCCTCTGAACAATTCGACTCTAAGGACCACTTACATCTGTCATCCTCGAAAAGCATGACTCAGTCATTTCAAATGAAAACACACGGCTGTGTTACACTGAACTCTGAATCGAGAGTGGCAGGTCCTGTCCCCCACGGAGGGTTTCCCCGACCTCGTGCACCAGCTAAGCACACAGATGTCTTGAGTCCGCAGCTGTGAGAGGCGGTCTCCCCCTCTCCCGGGCCGCCAGCCCCTCTCACTCACACTCCAGCATCCTTCCGGGGCCTGACTCCCCAGAGGGCGCCTGACGGCTGGGCCTGCCTCCCTCTCTGCCAGAGCCCCCTGCAGTGTCTCAGCACCTTTTGGGGTCCCCTGGGAGAAGCCCCCCAGCTCCCGGAGCTGAAGGTGTTTAAAACAGGACCCAGTGTCTGCACTGAGCTCACACCTGCCTGCGCTAGGGGCACAGGGCAGGCCTCAAGACGGGAGACGCCTCCGCCCCGGAGAGCTGTGTCTGCACAGAGATGAGACAAAGCAGAGAAAGGCCCAACGGCCGTGAGAGGCGCACACAGAGAGGGAGGGGCGGCGTCACGGGGAGCGTGTTCACGGCCACCCGAAACCAGGTCAGAGCAGGAGCCCCGGAGAAATGGACGCCTGGCGTGAATGAAGGGAAGCCTGCCATGCAGACGGGTGAGGGGATAGCATCCTCTCGGAGCCTGGTGTAACTTGGAGGTAAAGTAAGCCAGACTAGCTAACGGAAAGGACTGGATGTACAGCAGAGAGGACAGTAGCCCCCACCTCAATGAAGCCAGAGCATCCTAACTTCTGGAGCTTGTGGAATGTCAGTGTGCATGGCAGAGGGGACTTTGCAGATGTGATTAAGTTAAGGATCCTGAGATAGGAGGATGATCCTGGATCACCTGGGTGGGCCCTTGGGAGAGAGAGGCAGGCGGGTCAGAGTCAGAGGGGAGACATGCTGACCGGCGCAGAGACGGAGAGGCTGCAGGACACTGAACCGCCGGTTTCAGAGGCGGAGGCGGGGCCCCGAGCCAAGAGCATGGCAGCGCGCAGAGGCGGGAGACGGCTCCTCCCGGGGCTCCCAGAAGGGACGTGGCCCGAGGGGACCCATCCCCTGCTTCTGGCCTCCAGAACCCTTAAAGAACAAATGTGCGTGGATTGATGTCGGGATACCTGTGACAACTCGTTACAGGAGCAACAGGAAACTAACACACGCGGGTTGAGGAAAGGAAAGGACAGGATTCAAGACCCTTTCCAGATCTTAGATGGCATGATAATGCGGACCGAGGCACCACTTTGCATTTACTGAGTAAGGAAGAACATTCCCAGAAGCTCTGTGTTAACCAGGCTAAAGGGCATTTGATATCCAAGTAGAGAAATCAAGTCAGTGGATGAAGGAAGGGGGATGAGGGGTCAAAGCTGGGGGAGGCTGTGGAGGAAGGCGCAGAAAGAGACCAAGATAGAAGTCACTGGAAAGAGGGCGTGGTTGGGTGAGTCAGAGCAGCCGGAATTCAGGAAGACGAGAGCATCAACATAACCACAACGCTCGGCCACGTGGAGGTAACACTGGAAGGCTACCTTGACACGAGACGGCTCGGGGAACCAGGGAGGGCAGAGCAGATGAGGAAAGGCCGTGATCAGACAGCGATGAGAGGGCGGCTCTGACAGGGAGTCTAGGGACAAGTGCATCCCACAGGGCACGGTCCAGAGGAGCAGACAGAGAAGACGGGCCCAGGGGGCGGAGAGAGGCCTGCAGAGGCCGGTCTAGGGGGCAGGGGCGGGAGGGGCTCAGGGCAGAGGCCAGGGGGCTGCAGGCCTTGGAAGAACGGGGTCCGTGACACCAGGAAGGGGGAGAGTGGGTCTCCTTACAGGGAGGAGACCAGAGGCTCCCCCACTCAATTCTGTTTCCTCAACCAGAATGAGGACAGGCCAGGAGCGAGGGACAGAGCAGCCTGGCGGGCTGCAGGCAACGGGGTTGCCGAGAGCCAGATGTGACTCGTCAACTCAACGGCAGGAGCGAGGAGTGGGAGCGTGGCCTTTGGAGGCCACTCAGGGCCCAAGCAGAGCAGAAGCGCCTGGGGGACGTGCTGGGAGGGGAGGCAGAGCTGCTGCTGGAGGAGGGCGGTGCCTCTGAGGCCACTGGCCACCAAGCCACATGGTCAGCAAGGCCACAGCATTTCCCCGCCAGACTCACAGGAAGGTGGGGCTGGGCCGAACCAGTGGGGTGGGGAAGAGAAGGGCACACACCTCAACTAGAAAACACGGATCGGATGCCCTGACCTGTTTCAAATCCAAGACGGGTCATGTCATGTTCTTGCTGCTGTTCAGTCGCCCAGTCGTGTCTGACACTTTGTGACCCTGTGGACTGCAGCACTCCAGGCCCAAAATGCTGGAGCTTCAGCTTCAGCATCAGTCCTTCCAGTGAATATTCAGGGTTGATCTCCCTTAAGATGGACTGGTTGGATCTCCTTGCTGTCCAAGGGGCTCTCAGGAGTCTTCTCCAGCACCACAGTTCAAAGGCATCAATTCTGTGGTGCTCTGCCTTCTTTATGGTCCAGTTCTCACAGCCGTATGTGACCACTGGGAAGACCACAGCCTTGACTTGTGGCCCTTTGTCGGCAGAGAAACGTCTCTGCTTTCAGCACGCTCTCTAGGTTTGTCATGGCTTTCCCGCGGAGAAGCAAGCGCCTCCTGATCCCAGGGCTGCAGTCACCGTCTGCAGTGATTCTGGAGCCCGGGAAGAGGAAATCTGTCACTGTTTCAGTGTCCCCCTTCTATTTGCCTGCAGTGATGGGACCAGATGCCGTGATCTGTTTTTTTAATATTTAGTCAGATCGTCCTCCCTCGCCTCAAGCCCTGCACTGGCTCCCCCGTCACCCAAAGTGAAGGCTAAGATCTTTGTGCCGATGACTCATCAGACGCTGAGATCCTGGTAACGCATCACCTGTGCCCTTACCGCCACCCCCAGGTGCCTGGTCAGTCAGGCCGTGACACTCACGGGGACGAGACCTACCCCCGCCCCAGGCCCCCGCTCTGCACCTTCTCTGCTTAAACCATGGCTGGCTCAGGGCTCAGCCTCACGGAACTCCTCCTGACATCCAAGGCGCACGAGGCAAAGACAAGGCGTGGAGGAGGCTGGCGGAAACGGCGTCTGGGAAAGCCTGGGGCATCCGAGGGCAGGCTTCGTGCCAAAGCCTCCTGTGTGCACAACATGAGGCCGGAGCACAGGCTGGGCATAGAGACCACAGTCCACAGTGCAGGGAGAGTCAGGCTGGGCATGGAGACCACCCTCCACGGTGCTGGGAGAGTCAGGCTGGGCATGGAGACCACCGTCCACAGCGCAGGGAGAGTCAGGCTGGGCATACAGACCACCCTCCACAGCGCAGGGAGAGTCAGGCTGGGCATACAGACCACCCTCCACAGCGCTGGGAGAGTCAGGCTGGGCATGGAGACCACCCTCCACGGCACAGGGAGTCAGGGTGGGCATAGAGACCACCCTCCATGGTGCTGGGAGAGTAAGGCTGGGCATAGAGACCACCCTCCACGGTGCTGGCAGAATGATGAGCGTGCTAGACACACACACACTCACACACACGCACACCTTCCTCTAGAGAAACCCCGTCTAAGGAGAGACACGGCAGCCGGAAAGTCGCAAGCGGGGAGCTGGCCTGGCCTGTCCCCAGAGCTCAGCCAGGCAGGAAGTGAGTCCAGCAGGGAAGGGGGTGTTATCACAGCAGTGCAGGAGGCTTGGACATGCTCGCAGGAAGCCAGCCCCACATGACGCGTTAGCCATGTACCCTCATGGAATCCACAAGCTCCTCCTGCAGATCCAAGTACCCATTCGGTCCCCGCCTTCAAGGAGCAGCGTGCGCGGGGAAGGGGCACCACCCTCCTGTCCAGGGGTGTGCAAAGACCACCAGGGACTCCCAGGAAGGTGTCAGAAGCAAGCGAGGCGTGGGGGGCCTGGGGGCACTCTCCCCAGGTGAGATTCCTGGAAGAAGGTGACAGGGCGCTACGGGCCTGTGCCAGGCCGTCTGCAAGGGCCGAGGAGGCCGCTTCTCCAGCGCCCAGGGCTCCACAGGGAGCCGACCCCCCGGCCCGGTGCCTGGCGGCCAGGAAGGGGCTGTGGCATTCCCCACGGGTCCTGCACTTGGCAGCCCTTCCCCCAAGCAGTGCCATCTCACCAGCTGACCACCTGGAGAGAGAGATTGATCTGACCTCATGGGTGAGGGATGGCAGCCCCTCAAGGGGGCCCAGCGTGCGGCCTGGTGTGACGAGGAGGGGGGTCAGGGGCAGATGGGCACCTGGAGACCCTCCCTAGGGTGGGCCTTCTGGCAGGCGTCTGCCCTGCAGCTTCCCCAGAGAGGGGGAGGAGGCCCCTGTCCCCACAGCCTCCCATTGGCCCCTGGCAAGCCCAGTGCGCGGTCCGGGGAGGCTGAGAGGCAGGCATGCGGGGATGCTCCCCGCCTGCGGCCGCCACCGCCCTATGCCCGGGCCTGACCCCGTCTGCCCAGCCTCTGTGTACTGGACTCCGCAATCACTGTGTTCTGGGCCCTCGGGACGGGCTGGGACCCAGGCAGTGCTCAGTAGGTGCTTGATGAGTAAATACATCCAAGTTAACTCCTCCAGAGCAGAGGCCAAGTTGTTCACTTAGTAATTAGTTCAGGGAGGGGAGTTTGGGGGAGAATGGATACATGTACACTTGTCGCTGAGCCCCTCGCTGCTGACTGGAAACTGTCACGGCACGGTTAATGCGCTGGTTACCTGTGTGCACTCAGTAGCTCAGTCTTGTCTGTGTGACCCCATGGACTGTAGCCTGCCAGGCTTCTCTGTCCATGGAATCCTCCAGACCAGAATACTGGAGTGGGTAGCCTTTCCCTCCTCCAGGGATCTTCCCAACCCAGAGAACCCAGGGATTGCAGGCCCACATTGCAGGTGGATTCTTTACTGTCTGAACCACCAGGGAAGCCCTGGTGGCTATATCCCAATACAAAATAAAAAGTTAAAAACAAAAAATTTGTTGGGTACCTGCTGTGGGCCAGCCACGTGACTGGTGCTTGGGGCACAGCAATGAACCGAAGATCCAAAGGCCGTGCCCCCCGGGGCGGCCAGGCTCTGCTGGAAGAGGAGGCCTGAAGCGCCCATCAGAGCTGGGCTGAGGCGCTCACCAGTCTGAGGCCCAGCAAGTCCCGGTGGCTGTCAGCTTCACACCTCAGCCACGATTCAGGGCAACAGCAATCCTCCCCCAGCCCGCCGAGCACCTTGCTGTCATCTGTTACTGCTATCCTGCCCGCTCCCCCCATGCCCTGAAAAGGCCTAAGTATCTGGAACTTTCCACCCTCCCCCCATACCCAAACCTCATGATTCAGCCAGGCAGCTCCAGAGGGTGCTGATGCTGGAAACTTCAGTCTTATCTGCTCCTGAAAGCGACTGTCGAGATAAAGAGTGAGGCTCAGAGCAGCTCAGTGACTCACCCCAGGCCAGAGGAGCAGTAAGCGTCAGCCCAGGACTGAACCCGGATATAAACCAGGCAGTGCTTTCTCCTGCTCAAGGCTCCTCTCCTCTTTGCTAAGATACCCGCATCCACCTCATGTGGTGACCCACCGGCCCACTGCCCAGGACTGAGGGGGTCCCGGGACACAGGACGCCGCCCGCTGCTAAAGCCGGGAGCCGCTCAGGCCGACCGGAATGAGACCCCGCCCTACAGGCTCGCTCTGCCAGCCTCAGCCACTGCGCAGCCCCCAGGACCCCCGCTGCTCCCAGGAGCCCCTGTGATGCTGTCCGGTTCTGCCCAGCCCAGGTGACACCCGGCCCCACCCCAGACGATCCCGTGGGCTCAGGAAGCCCAGGGCTGCAGTCTCCTGGGTGCTGCTTAACAGCCTTGCTCCCCAAACCCCGCCCTGCCAAGACCTCTCAGAGCAGGAGCTGGGGCCCAGCCAGGTGCGAGTCAGCCTTTGACTTGGCCGCCCGGAGGCTGAATGGCTGCCCGAGCTGGAAGGGCCCTGAGCCAGTGACCGGCTTGTTCAGCCTCTTCTGGGGCAGCCCGCCCAGGGGAGGTGCTCCGTAAATGCTGAGAATCGTGGCTGAGGGCAGGGTCTTCCAGGCCTGATGATAAAGGCAGGTTTCCAGTCCGCATCTCGGCCCAAGAGAATCCCCACCCACAGGAGGGGTCTGGGATCCACAGTGTCCCGGCTGCCTTAACTCAGGGCTCCCCTGAGCGTGTCCACGGACCAGCACCATGGGCGTCACCCGCGGGCTTGTAAAGAGGGAAGCCTGGTCCCCTCCCTGGACGGGCTGCGTCAGTCACCAGACGTGTCTAGGGGCCTTGCAATCTGCGTTCTAACACGCCAGCTTGGTGATTCTCTGATCTGAAAAGTTTAGAAAAACGCTAGTGTCGAATAATGGAACCAGAGTCACAGGCGGGCGAGAATCCTTCCGTGAACATCACGCCTTGGCCCACTTGTGCCTTGAGTGGGAATCACAACCCCAGCCGCACTCCCCTCGATTGTGACGATCAACTGGGATCCGTGTAAAAGTTCACGCTCGGAATCCAGCACACAGCAGAAGCTCAAGACATGCCTGTTCACTCTCCCTCCTTACCGGCACTGTTTCAACACTCATGGAGTCAGGAAAACTAAGGCTTCAGTGGCTCAAGTCATGTGCACAAGGTCACTCAGAGGGCAAAGGCCGGGAGACTCTGACTGCACGCAAGGCAGGCCCAGGAAAGGGCCAAACAGCGTGTGTTCCGCCTGGTTCCGGCCTCTCCACCTCCTGGTTCCGGCCTCTCCACTGCTCTCTGCGCCCCATGAACGGCAACAGGCCTGGGGGGGCGTGCAGGGCGACGGCCCCGCCGTCAGGGTCCCTGGGGAGAGGCTGCCCTCTGCAGCCTACGGGGCACGCAGCTCACCTGCCTGCCAGACTCTGCTCATCCTGGTGGCTGCAGGGAGTGGTTTTGAGAGAGACCCCTTCCCGTCTGCGGCAGCACAGATGGACGTGGAGGGCGTGTGCTGCGTCCTACTCTGCGGCCCAGTGGGCTGCAGCCCGCCAGGCTCCCCTGTCCATGGGAAAGATACTGCAGTGGGTTGCCGTTTCCTCCTCCCGGTGAAATAAGTCAGACAGAAAGGCAAATAAGGGAATAAGATACTCCAGTATCTTTCCTGGGAAATCCCATGGACAGAGGAGCCTGGTGAGCTACAGTCCATGGGATTGCAGAGTTGGATACAACTGAGCCCCTAAGACACTACAGATAAAGAGAACAAACCAGTGATTACCAGGCTGGGGAAGTGCGCAAAGTCCTGGGCTCAAAGAGAGAGTCAAGGATGTGCTCTACAATGCAAGGCATGTAGTCAATGTTTTCTTATAACTGTAAATGGAAAATAACCTTTCTAAATTGTATAAAAATTCAAATTTAAAAAGAATAGCCTTTCCCTCTTCCTGGCCACTCAGATGGAAGAACTGGCTTTCACTCAAGGCAGAGGTCTGGAGGCCTCCACGGCCTGCGGAGCCCACCTGCCCGAAGGCCCTTCCCGGGGCCGCTCCCTGGGTGAGAGAAGGGGGCGCCAGGCTGCAAGTGGTGACCAAACGCTGCGTCGACACGGCTTCTGCAGGAAGCTCGCCATCTCGCGTGGCAGGAAGCCCAGGGCAGGGCTGGCGGGGGGTGCGCACCAGGGGCTCAGCAGTGCGACTTCCGCATCCCACCCTCCGTGGGCCTCCCTCCTGGGCGGGGAGCTCCCTGCGCAAGACGGCCGCGGCTTTGGGGCAACAACGTCCAGGACAGGACGCGGTAAGCATGTGTGACAACCTGCAGCGTGAAGACGTCCCTCCTAGAAGCCCGTCGATGGCAAAGGCCTGTGACATCTCACGGGCTGGAGCTTGCTTAAGCGACGGACCGACCCCCAGGGGCCAAGGCCCAGCTCCTGTAAACTCAAGGCACCCAGAAGGGCTGAAGGAAATCAGGGCTCATTCAGGAAGGAGGAAACAGTGGCGGTGGCAAGCACTGGACTGCCAGCCAGGGGGCCTCTGGCCGGCCCGACTGCCCGACGCCAGTCCCCACGGAACGGCTCTCCCGGAGACACGGTCGTCACTTGTTCCTTGGCCCTTTTGGAAGCCCTCGGCCGTTCGTCCTGAAGGGCCAGTTCCGATTAAGCAGGAGCCTCCCCATGTGAAAGTCTGTTCAACTGAGCACACCGGGCGCCGGCCACGGGGCTGACGGCTCTTCAGCGGGCCGCGCGCTCTGCCCTCTGCAAGCACCGCCGGGAGGCCAGACGGCGCACACGCCTGGCAGGCCATGGGGAGGGGCCGGGGCCTGAGCCGGAAGGCGGGAGACGCTCGCTCGGAGGGCGACGGCCCTGCGAAGCACTGCCGGGCGCTCCTGGGGAGGCGGGAGGCGCTCGGGAGGGCGGGCCCCGCGGAGCACTGCCAGGCGCTCCTGGGCGTGTTTCGTTTTGTTCTCGGCTGGTCCTTCCAGCCACCCTCTCAGTCCAGCACTATCATTACGGGTTACAACCCTGTGTCTGTAATTTCCAAACTCCAGGCCTTTCTACAAAACAAAGCTCATTTTCGCTGTTAACTTATTGGGCAGTTAAACTGAACCAACACGAGGCTCTTTAGAGTGACGTTATCCCTTTGGCAATGACAATTGATATGTTTTGAAGCAGAAATCTTGATTGTTTCCCATGAAGTACTGTCCCTGACCCCACTAGGACTGGGGTCAGGGACCCCAGTCATGTAAGGTCTAGTATGGACAATACACGCTGAAAATCTCTGCAGCCAGAGACGCCCCTGGCCCCAAGTGCTGCAGAAGAGGAACCTTGGATATGCGTCTCCACTGTCTACTCGGGCCTTCCCCAGGTGGAGTTGCACTCTGACCCAGGTCCAGACCTCTGAGCCCGGCCGCTGCTGGATTCTGCCACTCCCGCGGGTGGCTAAGGAAGACTCCTCTCTCCCTGGATCCTTTCCTTCATCTATAACTGGGGGCGGGGGAGGTCGGACCAGATCAGTGGGTTTCAAGTGTGTGTGTTTGCTTGTTTGCTTCGTTTTTTAAGCACCTTAGCCCTTCCTTCAAAGGAGACTTAAAGGGAAAGAATAACTGCGCCAGTGAGTGCCGCCTGCCCAGCGGGCCGCCGGGGCGCTTCCACGACAGGACAGTGTGAATACTGACGTGTGCGGGTCTCACTCTGCGCTTGTCTTCTCAGAGGCGAAGGGCCCTTTCTGGGAGGGAAGGACGGCGGGGGGGAAACGCACGAGGATCTTGACGGACGGGAAGGCTTCCGACCTGCAGAGAGGCCCATGGAGCCCAACCCCACGAGCTCCAGGGAGAGAGGAGCAGCTCGGGGAGGGCGGGGTCAGGGGGCCGAGTCAGCCGAGGGGAGGGGCGCCATGGCCGGGAGGGCAGGAGGGCAGGATGGGCGGACGAGGGAACCCGCCCTCCTGATCGCCCCAGCCTCAGGCCCCCGCCCTAACGTCGGGGGCAGGGGGTCGGGGTGGAGGGAGCCCCGGGCTGAGCCACAAGGCCTCCTGCCCGGACCACAGCAACCACGAGCCCGGGCGGCTTAGAGCCACTGGCGCACTACCATCGGACAACTGCACCTTCCGGGTCCCAGAATCAGGACAGGCAGGCTTCCACAAAGGCACATGCTTCGGAGTACAGCAAGACAGACCTTCTGAAAGCGAGATGTGCCCCGGCCGTGGAGGGCCAGGAGGGGACTCCGCAGTCCCCTTCCCCTGGGTCTGGGGGGTGGACTTCGGGGAGTCGGGGACACCCCGGCATTCTCCTAAAGGCTAGGGCCACCTCCTCACCCCGCCGCAGGCTCTCAGCTGCACCTCGGCCTGGTTTCCGAAGAAGCTCCTCAGGCCGGCGGGGAGCCCCACTTCCCGTCCACCAACGCCTCCCCCTCTCTGGGAACACTCCAGGGGCCTGAGCGAGCACAGCCCGCCTCCGGAACAGGACGCCACAGTGCCACCCAGAGCCCCTGGGAAGCACAGGAACATCAGCAGTTGGCCTAGGCAAGACCCTCACTCCACCCGACGGCCTACACATGGTGACCAGACTTCGCCCCCTCTCCCCAGATACTCTTTATATCAGTTTGCTACCCGTCCATCACTAAGGGGTAATTAAAGGATCTCAAGATCACACCTAAGCAGAAGGGTGGTGGTTCCTTCCAGAAGACACACTCATTAGGGCCCAACTGTTCCCAGTGACCGAACTGTCAGAGCGGCTGAGAGTCCTGAGGGGCGGGGAGGCCTGTGCCGTCTGGGGGGTGCTCCGGAGTGACTGCCGTGTTCCTGGCCACGCAGGTGTCCGACTAGGCACTGCTCAGGAGTGTGTCTCAGGGTCTCTGTGCTTCTTCCCCAGCAGGGGAGACCCAGGACTGGCCA
>NW_011494785.1:11311171-11311331 GCF_000754665.1 Bison bison bison
GGCGAACCCCGGTTCTGCAGGTACCACAACCCACTCCGTCCTCACAGCCACCGGCCGGAGCGGGAGTCATCAGCCCATCTCACTGAGGAGGAAAGCAGGCTCAGAAGGAGCGCGGCCACGCAGCCGCAGGCAGAGTCCGAATGAAGGGGGAGGCCGGATC
>NW_011494785.1:11311431-11311594 GCF_000754665.1 Bison bison bison
CACTGGAAAAACCATAGCCTTGACTAGACGGACCTTTGTTGGCAAAGAAATGTCTCTGCTTTTCAATATACTATCTAGGTTGGTCATAACTCTTCTTCTAAGGAGTAAGCGTCTTTTAATTTCATGGCTGCAGTCACCATCTGCAGTGATTTTGGAGTCCAAA
>NW_011494785.1:11312102-11315513 GCF_000754665.1 Bison bison bison
TCGGCCCTTGAAGTCCCTTCCTTGGACCGCACTCCAACGGTGGCGGAGCGCTTATCTCAGGCCGCCGCCCCGAGGCCCTTCCCCAGCTGCCCCACTGAAGCCAGCAGCCCGGGCCCCCACCCCATCGCAAAGCACATGTTCCCTTCCACTCTCTATTCTTCTGATACCACTTAACGCTGTCTGACAGCCCGCACGTTTCATTTCAGTTCAGTTCAGTCGCTCAGTCTTGTCCGACTCTTTGCAACCCCATGAATTGCAGCACGCCAGGCCTCCCTGTCCATCACCAACTCCCAGAGTTCACTCAAACTCACGTCCATCGAGTCAGTGATGCCATCCAGCCATCTCATCCTCTGTCGTCCCCTTCTCCTCCTGCCCCCAATCCCTCCCAGCATCAGAGTCTTTTCCAATGAGTCAACTCTTCACATGAGGTGGACAAAGTACTGGAGTTTCAGCTTCAGTATCATTCCTTCCAAAGAACACCCAGGGCTGATCTCCTATAGAATAGACTGATTGATTGGATCTCCTTGCAGTCCAAAGGACTCTCAAGAGTCTTCTCCAACACCACAGTTCAAAAGCACCAATTCTTCGGCGCTCAGCTTTCTTCACAGTCCAACTCTCACATCCATACATGACCACTGGAAAAACCTAGCCTTGACTAGACGGACCTTTGTTGGCAAAGAATGTCTCTGCTTTTCAATATACTATCTAGGTTGGTCATAACTCTTCTTCTAAGGAGTAAGCGTCTTTTAATTTCATGGCTGCAGTCACCATCTGCAGTGATTTTGGAGTCCAAAAAAATAAAGTCTGACACTTAGTGATTTTATTTATCATATATGGCACCCCTTCCCCCTTAGAAGGTGGGTGTCACATAGGAGCAGGGACGTTTGCCATTTTTGTCTGATTTGGTCACTGGTGTATCCTCAGGGACTCAAACATCGACAAGCACGTGGCAAGCACTCGGCGTGGAATGAATGAATCAGTGAATGAGTGAAGGGCCCGCCTACTAAGGCTCTGTGGCTCATCCTGGGAGCCTTTAGGCTCCTTTGAATCTTACAGCAACCCCTACAATAAGTCTTTTAATCCAAGATGAAAAAATGAATGCTCAGAGGGATTAGTAATTTGGCCAAGGTCACAGAGTTAGGAAGTGCCAGGCCCGGGACTCAGGCACCGGTCGGGCGGGTTCTGACGACAGTGCCCGTTTCTGCCTGTGGTTGCTGTCAAGGTAACTGTCTCGGTATGACAAAGGTGACACTCACTCACTATCCTTATTCCAAATAGCAAATGTTTTAGTTCATGGATTTTGCCAAATCTGTCCCAAATGTGAGGTCCATGTACCCAGGTGGGCCTGGTGCCCCCAAAGACAGGAGGAGGTCCCACTGCAGCCAAAGGGAAAGACCCTCCTTCAGACACTTCTCTGAACCCCAAAGGAGAGCCACAATAGTTTGGTTTTGTTTCACCCTTTATCTTTGCTTTATTTTTTTAACCTTCCTGAGCAATGTCTTTGACCTTTTCTCGTCTGTGAGACCTTCTGCCATCAAAGACTGCTGTCTGCCGTGCAGTTCCTGGAGGCAGAAATCTCTCTCTTGAGTTTCCCCAAACCAAATGTGTACACAGACCCAAGGCCCACCGTGCGCTGTACGACCAGCTCCCCAGCGCTGACCCCAAGCCCCATTAGTGGCTGTGCCCGAGACCATGGGGGCCAGGCCTTGGAAAAGGAGCCGAGCCTGGAGCCATGAGGGCAAGAGAGGCCCAAGTCCCGAAGTCCATCCTCCCTCTCTTTCCAAAGACCACCCTAGGCGGAGTCACCCACGGCTCCACCCACCATGCTCACATGACTGTTTCCTCAAATCTCTTCTCACTGTCTGAAGCTATCAGGCTTACTGCATTTGCTTACATCTGTCTCCCCAGAGGAGGCCGCACAGGAGGGCAGGAGCTGCTCACCATTGTCGACGCTTGGCACAGGTGGACATGCAAATATTGGTTGAACGAGTAAATAAAGCAGGAAACAGGTGGATTCTGAAGGAAAAAATCAGAGGCCTCCGAAATGAACCCGTTTAATCCAAAGATCAACCTGCCCTGACAGTATTATGTGCCACACAGCTGGGAAGTGACAAAGGAGACCCAGGACTGTCTAAATCCGAAGACACAAGAGAATGCTTCGGGTACAGGGAAGAGCCCTGATGCTGGGAAAAATGAAGGCAAAGGGAGGGGAGGGCAGCGGAGGCTGAGACGGTTAGACAGCGTCACTGACTCAGTGGACATGAATTTGAGCAAACTCCAGGAGACAGTGACAGACAGGGAAGCCTGGCATGCCCCAGTCCATGGGCGGTGACCCATACAGAGATGGCAAGGTCAGGCTGCCACTGGGGCCCAGGGAACCACCTTTTCCTTAAATGCTGATTTAATTGAGAAGAGTCAACATTTCCCACCATGCTGAGCCCAGGTAGCTCTGTGCTTCCACCGTGCCCCGGCATGATCACGGCACCAGCACCTGCCCAGGAAACACCTGCCCAGAGCCGGTACCGTAGCTGAGAGTGCGCAAAACCCCGTTCTCATTGTGAGGCACTAACACCGTAAAAGGCCCACACAAACCGCCCTTGAGGAGGGCACATGCCATCGCTCTCCACTTCTGGGCAGTTTGAGGTGAGACGGCTGAAAACAGGGGATGCCCTTTCTGAGAACAGTGTCATTCATTTATTTGTCCGGCTAGCGTGTGCTTGCCCAGCCTCAGGAAGCCAGAGACGAAACAGGACAAAACCTCTGCCCTCTTGCCAATCCATTGGTGCCTGTGGTTTTGACGGGCACGAAAAGCAAGCAAGTATTCAGGATACTTGCTTCCAAAACAAATAAGGCCACGTGGAGCTGTGCCTTTGGAAACGGGATTCTGGGTGCAATTTTCAGTCCATCAGGTACAAGAACCAGTTGAGTCAACAGGGGTCCTAGACCAACCCCCAGGACCCAGGCTCTACTGCTTCGGGGCTCTGTCCCACCCCCTCTTCCTCTGGGCCCCGAGCCACTCACATACCCACCCCCATTTCCCAATTTCCCCATTTCCCAACATTCCTCGACCACATTCCCACCTCTCTGCACAACACTCTCCCTCTTGACGCCTCTGACTCTCTTTCTCCATGTTCCCGAAACTGACCTCCCTATACCCTCAGCTTGTACACGGTCGGGACCCCAGGACACACGTCTCAGCCTGCCTTCCACCACCCCACACATACCCCAACTCTGGGCTTCTACCTGGAGCCCTTCCATGCCATATGTTTACAAAGCGTGTGTCCCAGGGGTCTCGGTTCAGCAGCCCTCACTCGCAGGACTCCCCTAAAGCCGTCGTGACTCGGAGCACACCACCCGCGCAGCCTGGAGCCCCCCTACATCCGCAGCCAAGTCCTGAGGACGCCCCCCCGC
>NW_011494785.1:11316209-11316968 GCF_000754665.1 Bison bison bison
CCTAGGACTGATCTCCTTTAGAATGGACTGGTTGGATCTCCTTGCAGTCCAAAGGACTCTCAAGAGTCTCCTCCAACACACAGTTCAAAAGCATCAATTCTTTGGCACTCAGCTTTCTTTACGGTCCAACTCTCACATCCATACATGACCACTGGAAAAACCATAGCCTTGACTAGACAGACCTTTGTTGGCAAAGTAATGAAGAAACAGCAGAGTCCAATGAAAATAAAGACCTGAGCGGGTGGCGGGTGTTGTGATTTTAAACGGGATGGTGGCTTTGATGAAGTGGCGTTGGGCCAAGGTCTGAAGCAGGTGAGAAACAGTATCTGGGGGAGAAGCGTCCGAGCAGAGGCCTGGGGCTTGTTTAATGGGTTGGGGGTTGGAGAACTCAGAGATGGCAGTTGGAGTTGCAGCTCCCGTTGAGCCTCCGGACCGCTGTGGAGACTTTGGCTTTTCCTCTGGTGAAATGGGGCCTCCGTGCAGGACTTTTAACGAAAGAGTGGCAACCCACTCCAGTATTCTTGCCTAGAGAATCCCGTGGACAGAGGAGCCTGGTGGGCTGTTGTCCATGGGGTCGCACAGAGTCAGACACAACCGAAGCAACTTAGCATGCATGCATGCATTGGAAAAGTAAATGGTGACCCACTCCAGTGTTCTTGCCTGGAGAATCCCAAGGATGGAGGAGCCTGTTGGGCTGCCGTCTGTGGGGTCGCGCAGAGTCAGACATGACTGAAGAGACAGCAGCAGCAGCAGTCATGA
>NW_011494785.1:11317068-11317747 GCF_000754665.1 Bison bison bison
GGACTGGGGCGCAGACGCTAAGGGGAGCCTGCCCTGGCGTGCCCTGGCTCTCAGGTCTGGGGGGCCGTCCCTCCGGGCCCGGCTGCGCTCCTGCCCCCGAGCAGGCCCCTTCTGCCCCGGGCGGCCTCCCGGCACCTGATCCCAGGCAGTGGAGACGCGTCCAGGCCCTGCAGCTGCCCCGGGGCCCCATAAACGTCTGTCGTCGAGCTGGACTGAGCCAGGCAAGGGCCGCCAGCCCAGACGCCCGGTCCCTTGTCCTCCGAGAAGGATGCAGGATCACCAATGGGGTTTCCTTGTCCTGACCCTGCAGGCTCAGAGCTGAGGTTGTTGTTCAGTCGCTCAGCCCTGTCGGACTCTTTGAGACCCCATGGACTGCAGCAGGCCAGGCCTCACTGTCCATCATCAACTCCCGGAGTTTACTCAAACTCAGGTCCATTAAGTCGGTGATGCCATCCAACCATCTCATCCTCTGTCATCCCCTTCTCCTCTTACCCTCAATCTTTCCCAGCATCTGGGTCTTTTTCAGTGAGTCAGTTCTCATCAGGTGGCAAAAGTTGTAGTTTCAGCTTCAACATCAGTGTTTCCAATGAACACCTAGGACTGATCTCCTTTAGAATGGACTGGTTGGATCTCCTTGCAGTCCAAAGGACTCTCAAGAGTCTCCTCCAACACACAGTTC
>NW_011494785.1:11317847-11326303 GCF_000754665.1 Bison bison bison
ACTCCAGTGTTCTTGCCTGGAGAATCCCAAGGATGGAGGAGCCTGTTGGGCTGCCGTCTATGGGGTCGCGCAGAGTCAGACATGACTGAAGAGACAGCAGCAGCAGCAGTCATGACGTGACCTGCATTGTAGGAGCATCACTGTGGCCACAGGACTGAGGACACAGTAGTCCAGGCGGGAGACGGTGCTGCGTGGACCAGGGTGGTAGGTGGCGAGAGTGTTACATTCTGGGTGCTGGGTCTGAGGGTGGAGCTGACGTCTGGAGTGCCAGCTATGAGGAGCAGCGGCTGACCTCACCTCTCCTCGGGGAGCCTCCCTCTAGCTCACCTGCAGGTTCCTCTCACCCATCAGCTGCCATGGGGCTGTTCTTGGGGGGGAAAAGATACCGAGCCCAGGTGACCAGTGATGAAGCTGAAACTCAGACATGAAGAGGTGAGGAATAAGGTCTCCCCTGGTGGTGGTCTAGTGGTTAAGCAACCGCCTTTCAGCGCAGGGGCTGCGGGTTCAATCCCCGGTCAGGGCACTAAGATCCCACGTCGCCTCGGGGCCATGAGGCCCACAGGCTACAGTTCGCAAAGATAAGAGCCACGTGCAGCTCCCAGGTACCGCAACTGAGACCCGACACTGCCAAAAACAAGTATTTTTTTTTTTTAAGATATGAGGAAGCTGCTGCTGCTGCTGCTAAGTCGCATCAGTCGTGTCTGACTCTGTGCAACCCATAGACAGCAGCCCACCAGGCTCCACTGTTCCTGGGATTCTCCAGGCAAGAGTACTGGAGTGGGTTGCCATTGCCTTCTCCGATACGAGGAAGGAAGATCAGGAAATGCCTTCTGATGTGACCAGCTGAAACTCAGGTACCTCCAAGGACCTCTGAGGTGCTGCAGTCGCCATGGACAGCACATGGAAGGGGATCTGGAATGTCCGGGTTTCAGCAGGGGTCCCTCTGGGGCCGTGATGCTTTAGTCCAACCAGGAGGAAGCCATAGGCACCCGCACAGGTGGTCTTCCCCGCCACGTCGCCCCACCACCACCACCTTCTCCCCGTAGCTGAGCTGGAGCTCTGCTTCCCCAGAGGCCTGCACAGGATGTTCCATCTCCTCTGCTCCAGGAGGGGAACTCCTGTGCGTTCTCTGAGTCCCAGGCCAAGGGTCAGGGCTGCTCAACCACCGACAGGTGCTGTGATGGGGCTTCTGATAACCACGCTCTCACATCATGACCAGTGTTGATCCGCCCCGGTTGCCCCAGTTGTTGGTAGATTATCCGCATCCCTCTGTACCCTCCCGGCCAGCTGATAAGTTCCGAGACAAGGCCCACGTCTTCGTGAAGGCAGCGCGGAGCTTGACCCCTGACTCAGTGTATGCTGCCTGGGGAGCATTTCTCACTCCACGCCTTCCATGCTGGCAGTCCCTCAGCTGAGTTGTCTGCTTCATAGAGTTAACGGAGAATTAAAGGAGGAAACACACGTAAAGCACTTAGAAGGGTGTTGATCGAACCTAAGTTCAGTTCAGTCGCTCTGTTGTGTCCGACTCTTTGCGACCAATGGACTGCAGCACCCCAGGGCCCCTGTCCATCACCAACTCCGGAGCTTGCTCCGACTCATGTCCACCGAGTCAGCAAGAATGCAGCACATGTGACCTGCATTCCGGGCCTTGTACCCTTTGCACCCAGCATCGGCTCTGGCACAGTGGAGGAGCTTTTGAATGAAATAAACGATGAATGGGGGCTTCTCTGGTGGCGCAGCTGGTAAAGAATTCGCCTGCAATGCAGGAGACCCTGGTTCGATTCCTGGGTGGGGAAGATCCCCTGGAGAAGGGATAGGCGACCCACTCCAGTATTCTTGGGCTTCCCTGGTAGGTCAGCTGGTAAAGAATCTGCCTGCAACGTGGGAGACCTGGGTTTGATCCCTGGGTTGGGAAGACCTCCTGGAGAAGGGAAAGGCTACCCACTCCAGTATTCTGGCCTGAAGAACCCCATGGACTCGGGCACGACTGAGCGCCGTTCACCTTCATTGTCTGGGCTCACCTGGCAGCTGCCACAGCAACCTAGAGACACACAGGTGGTCAGAGGAGGAGAATATCCAAAACCAGTTTTCCAGGTGAGTTTACCTGCAGGCAGCACTCAGGGGACCTCAGGAGTAGGAAGTCTCCTGTGCTCATAATAGTAATTAAGCCAACATCTTTTTAACCAGGCATTGATATTACGGGTTAGACAAGGAAGTGAAAAAAATCCCAGTAGGTTGAATCCAGCTTCAAGGCCTGGCAGTGGCTTTGAGAAGGAGAAGAGGGCAATAAACTACATTTCAATTAAACCCACACACACCCCCACGACTAGAGTAGGGTAAGAAGTGAGCAGAGAGGAGAGGGCTGGAGAGAGAGGGCAGGCTGGGGGGCGTGGGGCCTCCGGGGGGAGTTTCAGTGCCTGGCCCGAGGCCGCCCCCTCGGAGAGGCTCCTGACCCCCGGTCCAAACCCACTCCAGCCCCCTTATTCAGCTGGCGGCTCCAGAGGGCCACGACGGGGGCTGCGTCTGTTCAGTGCTCGTGGGTCTCCCTCACCAGACTGTCAGCTCCAGGAGGGCAGGGGCCTTCGTGTGGTCTTGTTTGCTGCCGCAGCCCCAGCACAGGATGGATGCTCAGCAAATCTGTCGAGTAACTGAGTGCGGAGAAGGAAGCTGGTGGGGCTGGAGGCAGGCAGCTCGCTGAAGCGCGGGGGGCCGGATTAGGGGGAGAGGGAAACCTGGAAGTGTCGGGGGGCTCAGGGGGCCTCCAGGACAATCCCTGCTGACCTTTGACCTGCCCGAGCCCGGGGCGGGAGCCACGCCCCACTGGCCCCGGGACCAGCACTCCGGCAACGTTTGTAACCAACGGGAAACCACGCTGCAGGGCCGCGCTCAGCCTCTGAACGCCTTTAATTGCGAGGTTTTGACCCCTGCAAAGACACACGTCATCAAGAGGCGCCTGTATCATAAAATAATAAAGTGAACCCCAGGAATCCACCTGACCATCTCAGAGTTAACCACGAGTTTGATTTTTGCATTTATTACATTCTTATTTTGGTTGCTTTTTGTGCTTATTACACCCTTATTTTGTTTTTGTGTTTATTACACCCTTATTTTGGCTGACTTTTGTGTTTGGTGGTTTAGTCTTTAGGTCGTGTCCGACTCTTGCAATCCCATGGACTGTAGCCCGCCAGACTCCTCTGTCCAGGCAAGAATACTGGAGTGGGCTGCCATTTCCTTCTTCAGACTTTAGTGCTTATTACGCCCTTATTTTGGCTGACTTTTGTGTTTCTTACACCTTTATTTTGTCTTTTAAGTAATTTTATCACCAAACCCATTTCCTGCCACCCCCTGGGACGGGAGTGTGCAGCTTCACACTTTCTGAAGAGGTGTCCTGTCCTGGGGCTTGTTTTGCTGCTCACTGTGCTCCTGGCTCTGTCCTTGGTGAGGGCAGCTGCGGTTCCTTCCTCTTCTGTAGTGCGTGACTCTCCGTGGGTGTGTGACACTCCGTGGGTGTGTGACACTCTGTGGCATGGAGTATTATCCATCTCTGGTTCGTCATACTTCCAGGGCCCAGGATTGCTTTCATGAATGAGGCTGCTGTTTAAAAAAGCTGCATCACAGCCACCGTTTTGAGCGGGGCTTCTGAGGATGACCCAAGATGGTTCTGTGCCTCTCTCCCACTGCCTTAAAGTACCCTGGGGTCCTCTGACTTTCTCCCCAAGGGCCGCCTGCTGCTGCCCGGAGCCATGCTCCCACTGCAGGAACAAGCCGGCGGGCTCCTCGCTGAGCAGCTCAGCTGCAGGCGTGGAAGCCGGTGTTCCTGTGAACTGTGTGGCCGTCTGAGAGGAGCAGCCAGCTGCAGGAGGCTGGCCGGCTGCTGGAGGAGGGACCCAGCACAGCGTGGGGCAAGGGTGCAGACCACACACCCGCCTGGCCCTCAGCTTTGCAAGTCCAGAAACAGCGGGTGCTCTAGGGCGCCTTCCACCTACTCCCACTCATTAAGCCCACAGAGGCCCTTGCTTATACTTCATGCCAACTTCCATTTAGAATGGAAGCCATCCCCCAGCGTCCCTTACCCAGGGACCCAGTCCCAGTGCCACGATGCTTGTAAAGTGGAAGTGGTTGCTTGGTGAGAATGGACTTGGAAGAGAGAGAGGAAAGCCTCAAGAAGGTAACTATCCAAACCCTGGAAAAGCTCTGCATCTTCTGGTCCCGTTCCTGAGCCACCTCCAGGGCTGAGACCACCACATGTCACAGAGCCACATACACCTGCCCTGGAAAAGGCCGGGCCTGCTCTGCAACCGTTCATTTCCATTCATGATGACCTTGCCGAGGCTTTGGACACCATAAAAGATCAAGTGGGTTTTCAGTTTAGTCTGTATGATAGAAACTGCTTATCTTCCTGAGTGTTTTTCCCACACTTAGAGTTCTGGGGACACTCTCCTGTTACCCTATGCATCACCTGTCCTAACTTCTTCCAGAAAGGCGAAGAGTGGGCTTATGTTAAAATACCCACCTATATGTCTACATGAACAGCAAAGCAAGATCAGGAACTTCACAGATATAGGGGAGAACACTGTACCATCACCAGGGAGGAGACTGTTCTTAAGAGTGTGACTAGGATGATTTTTGAGCTTCCTAGCCGACTGGGAACAGAAGGAAACACATGGAGTGGTTTGATTTGAATAGCGCAGTTGGTTCACACTTCTGGAGTTTTAAAGGGCAATCAGGAATTAGGTAAGCACAGGGGCTCTTGGTTGTTTTTATGGAGTTGTATTAGCAAACAGTTGTGAAGTTTTCATTTCAGACACTTTACTAATAAAAAAGAATGAGGATTCTCATTCTGTGTGAATGAGTCTCACAGACAAAAAATCCGTTTCTGTTGGGAATTGCAAGCAGTTGTCACCTGCACAAGGCCACCAGCAGGCAAGGTTTCCACAGTTCAGTTCAACGTTTATTGAGTACCTACAATGTATCGGACAGTGTTAGACCCCAAAGACACAGAATTGTGATATGAAGTACGGTGCCATCCCTCAGGAACTCATAATCAGCTGAGAAAAGGGACAAAGAAGTGAACAATAGCACCGCGGTTGGACTCAGATGAGCACTGAGGGCTGGGGGAGCCTTTGACCCACCTTGGGGGAGTGGGGGACTGGGGGGTAAGGTTTTACGAAGTCATGGAGGGAGCCAAGTCTTGAAAAAGGATTTCAGGTCCAGCCCGCTTGCCGAGTCTCCCCAACTAACAGAGTGGTCCTGAGTTTTCAAAGATCCTTGACTCAAAAGAGGGTCATGGCATTCAGACACATCAAGCTCTAGAACACCCTCAACGTCAGAGGAAAAAAAAATCCACAGTTTGGTCTCCTTTCCCTGTAGCAAAGCACCTGTTGGTCAGAGAGGCTGGGGATGAGGGCTTATCTGAACTGCTGGCTGGGCTTCCCAGGTGGCTCAAGTGGTTAAGAATCCACCCACCACTACAGGAGACACGGGCAGGAGGTGAGGGTTCAATCCCTGGGTTGTGAAGATCCCCTGGAGGAGGAAATGGCAACCCACTCCAGTATTCTTGCCCAGAGAATCCCATGGACAGAGGAGCCTGGTGGGCCACAGTCCATGGGGTTGCAAAGAGTTGGACAGGACTACACACACACTCTCTCTCTCTCTGAACTGGTGGCCAGCAGAGAAGCAGACACACGCTTTGCATGGTCTCCTTACTCCCACATCAGATGCTTACAGTACTGAATGCACGCTCACTACACCGACCTTTCCCTGGGGGCTCATGGACTTGCCATTCTTTGCAGCGTTTGGGGCTCATGCCTCTACGCACCACCAACTGGCTTATGATCAAATCCCCATCAATTTCTTCATTTGCAACACGAGCGCACTGCTCTGCCATCCGTGAGTCCACCCTATCAAAGGAAGAGTTAAGCAGTCGCTGCACCGTGAGGAAACCCGGATCATCCCTTATTGGTATGCGGATCACCTGTAGGTGACGTTCCTGGACTGAGATGCTGCTCCGCACTCTGCAGCAGCAGACGGTGGGTGTGGGGGCCGGGTGGAAGAGTTAAGAGCCCTGAATCTGACTTGCATCTCTGCAACTAAGCAGCTGTGGGACCTTCTCATACTCCCACTCTGGGCACCAGCTTGTTAATTCCCAGGTTAAGTGTGGGACAGATGATCACGAGCAGGCCACAGTAAATTCGGGCTTGAGAAATTCATCTGCCGCGAAGCAAGACAAAACTCGTAAAAAGACATGATTAAAGTAAATGGGAAATGAGTGACCGGCCAGGTACCTAGGAAAGGCTGAAGACACCAGCTGAACAGTAGTAGCACAGCAGTCAAAGGTCAGCGCAGAAAAGCAGCACTTTGTCAGAAAGCAGGACTTTTCTTCGGAAAGACCTGCTGTTGGCAGAGGAGCCGCGGGCCCGGGTAAGGGGTCAAGCTGCTCTCAGCCCCGGAGCGCTAATGAGGGGAGGGTCCGCGCCGCAGCGGCAGCCAATGAGAGGGCCTACAGATGACGTCACGAGCCCCTCGGCTCCTCATTGGCGGCCTCTGGGCTGTGCGGACCTCCCGGCCGGGCGGCCGGAGGCAGACTAACCCCGGCCGAGAGCTTCGTCCAGCCTTTAGTTATTAGCGAACCTCGCACTCAGTCTGCCTCAACCAGAAGGGAGAAATTGCCCAGAAAAAGAGAGTTCTCACCCACCCCAAAGGCTGGATTTACCATCCTGAGGTTAACCTCTTTTTCTTTAGTGAAAGTGGAAAGTTTGTTTTGCTTTAATCCAAATACAATGATTTAATTAACCGCTTTAACCGTTTAATGACACTGAGCATACATCCTTGGGCTTCCCTGGTGGCTCAGACGGTAAAGAATCTGCCTGCAATGCGGGAGACCCGGGCTCGATCCCTGGGTGGGGAAGATCCCTTGGAGAAGAGAATGGCAACCCCCTCCAGTATTATTCTTGGGGCTTCCCTTGTAGTTCAGTTGATAAAACAGCTGCCTACAATGCAGGAGACCTGGGTTCAGTTCCTGGGTGGGCAAGATCCCCTGGAGAAGGAAAGAACAACCCACTCCAGCACTCTTGCCTGGAGAATCCCATGAACAGAGGAGCCTGGGGGGCTACAGTCCATGGGATCCCAAAAGAGTCAGACGGGACTGAGTGACTAACAGTTTCGGTCTCCATACACCCTTTGGCTGGTCACCATTTATTTCCCCATGGTGACACTCAAGGCCAGGAGCAAAGACATTTCTCAAACGGTGGTGCACAGAGGGACTCAATGCTGGTTGCACACACGGGCCCCACCCCAGGGGCCCTTCTGACTCTGGAACCTGCAGGTTGAAGAAACAGGCAGAGCCAGCAATGTGGACCCCACTTTGGGAACCAGACATTAAAAATATCTTCAGAGCTTGTTACAAGTGCAAATTCTCAGACTATGCCCTTCCAGACCTACTGAATCAGAAACTGTGAGTTGGGGTCTGGTCATCTGAGTTTTGCGGCTTCCCAGGTGGCTCAGTGGTAAAGAATCCGCCTGCAATGCAGGAGACATAGGTTCTGTACCTGGGTTGGAAAGATGCCCTGGAGAAGGAAATGGCAACCCACTCCAGTGTTCTTGTCTGGAGAATCCCATGGACAGAACCTGGTGGGCTACAGTTCACAGGGTTGCACGGGTTGGACACAACTGAGCAACTAAACAAAATATCCGTGTTTTAACAAGTCCTCCCAATGGTTATGATGCACCCTCAAGTTTGAGAACTGATTTACTCCTATGATTTCTTTTTTTTTTTAAACTCTTTCCCTAATTTTTAAAAAATTATATATTTTAATTGAAGTATAATTGCTTTACAATATTGGTTTGATTTGTGCCATGCATCAACATGAATTAGGTGTACATATGTCCCCTCCCTGAGAACTGACTTTAATCAGCTCATCATGACCCGCAAGATGGTCTCAGAACAATCTGGAGAGCTGCTCTACAATCCACTTGCTCCCACGGTCTCAGAACGTTAGGGCTAGGCGAGCCCGTGGTCCGGTCCTTCTGGGGGAGATAATTCTGGAACGTCTCCCCTGCTCTCACCCTGAAACTCCTGGGCTCCTCACCAGGGCTCCTCACAGCTCCAGTGGTTTCGGCCCTGAATAACTAGACCACCTGACCAGCCTCTTGAGAAACCTATATGCAGATCAGGAAGCAACAGTTAGAACTGGACATGGAACAACAGACTGGCTCCAAATAGGAAAAGGAATACGTCAAGGCTGTATATTGTCACCCTGCTTATTTAACTTCTATGCAGAGTACATCATGAGAAACACTGGGCTGGAAGAAGCACAAGCTGGAATCAAGATTGCCAGGAGAAATATCAGTAACCTCAGATATGCAGATGACACCACCCTTATGGCAGAAAGTGAAGAGGAACTAAAAAGCCTCTTGATGAAAGTGAAAGAGGAGAGTGGAAAAAGTTGGACTTAAAG
>NW_011494785.1:11326403-11327024 GCF_000754665.1 Bison bison bison
TTGGCTTAAAGCTCAACATTCAGAAAACAAAGATCATGGCATCTGGTCCCATCACTTCATGGCAAATAGATGGGGAAACAGTGGAAACAGAGTATTTTTGGAAGCTCCAAAATCACTGCAGATGGTGACTGCAGCCATGAAATTAAAAGACGCTTACTCCTTGGAAGGAAAGTTATGGCCAACCTAGATAGCATATTCAAAAGCAGAGACATCACTTTGCCAACAAAGGTCTGTCTAGTCAAGGCTATGGTTTTTCCTGTGGTCATGTATGGATGTGAGAGTTGGACTGTGAAGAAAGCTGAGCACTGAAGAATTGATGCTTTTGAACTGTGGTGTTGGAGAAGACTCTTGAGAGTCCCTTGGACTGCAAGGAGATCCAACCAGTTCATTCTGAAGGAGATCAGCCCTGGGATTTCTTTGGAAGGAATGATGCTAAAGCTGAAACTCCAGTACTTTGGCCACCTCATGCGAAGAGTTGACTCATTGGAAAAGACTCTGATGCTGGGAGGGATTGCGGGAAGCAGGAGAAGGGGACGACAGAGGATGAGATGGCTGGATGGCATCACCGACTCGATGGACGTGAGTTTGAGTGAACTCCGGGAGATGGTGATGGACAGGGAG
>NW_011494785.1:11327124-11329280 GCF_000754665.1 Bison bison bison
GAGATCAGCCTGGATTCTTGAAGATGATGCTAAAGCTGAAACTCCAGTACTTTGGCCACCTCATGCGAAGAGTTGACTCATTGGAAAAGACTCTGATGCTGGGAGGGATTGCGGGCAGCAGGAGAAGGGGACGACAGAGGATGAGATGGCTGGATGGCATCACCGACTCGATGGACGTGAGTTTGAGTGAACTCCGGGAGATGGTGATGGACAGGGAGGCCTGGCATGCTGCAGTTCATGGGTCGCAAAGAGTCGGACACGACTGAGCGACTGGACTGAACTGAACTGCACCAGAGATGCACCAGTGACAGCCCTTTCCCAGAAGCGGCTGAGATGGTTTCTGTGTGTCCACATGCTGAGCGTGAACTTGGTACCCAGGGCAGCCTTGTCCTGCCCCACGGCCTGGGGAGCAGAGGAAGCTGGTCTGCAGGAGGAGTGAGGCAGACACAGATCCCGGGATGGGAGGTGGGAAGGGAACATCCCCCAGGCCCTTCTGGCCCTGCACTCCCTGCCCCTGCCTCCCTCTCAGACTTAACTCGGCTACTGGCACTGGCTCACGGGACTCTGTGAGCTAAAGAGAGGATCACTTGTACAGCCCACCTGGGACCCTGCTGCCTTCCAGCCCTCGGAGAGTCCCCAGCCTGAATTCTCTAATAACAGAGACTGGCTCTGTTTTGCTATAAAATCGTCCCGGCTAACGCATGTGGATTCCTCAGATTTGCCACCAAGGACTCTTGAGGGATTCAACTTTGTTTTACAGGCAGGGAAGCAGCCTCAGTGACCTGCCCAGGGTTATGTGAGCCCTGAGCTTGCGGGCCACTGCTGCAGGGGACTCACTCTCATGACCTTGGGTCACAGCCCAGGGCTGTCCCCGCAGCAAGGCAGTCAACCTCAGGCCTTTCTTCCTCCTCTTGTCAGCTTTTAATAAATCAGTTTCATTTTCAAACTACTGCCCAGAATAGTCTGTGATCAGTAAAAAGCTGCTGACAGCACTGTCTATTCTAGGAAGTTATTTTATTTTCTGATGAACTGTCATGGGAATGGATGGTTTGAATGTTTCTGTCACTGAAGGAGCCTGACAGATGTTACCCTGGTCCTTACCCCACCCAGATTTCTTTTGTAAGAAAGATGATATCATTTCACCATGATATGATCCAGTAATTCCACTCCTGGGTATTTATCTGAAGAAAATGGAAACACTAATTAAAAAGGATATATCCACCCGTGTTCACTGCAGCTTTATTTTCAATAATAACTAAGACATGGAAAGAGCTTAAGTGTCCACACACAGATGAGTGGATAAAGAAAATTTAAAATGCAAGATATAATGTGTGTTATATATTATAATATATATATTACTCAGCCATAAAAATATATGAAATTTTGCCATTGGCAACAACATGGATGTACCTCGAGGGCGTTATGCTAAATGAAATGTCAGACATAGAAAGATAAGTACCATATGATGATCTCACTACTGCGTGGACTCTAAAACAAAACAAAGCTCACAAACAGATGGGTGGTTGCAGGGCTGGGGTTTGGGTGACATGGGGAAGGGGTTTGAGGTAAATTTCCAGTTAGATAAGTAAGCCGTGGGATGTAATGTATGATCCCGTGACTATGGTTAATATTGTTTGTGTATTTCCAAGTGGCTATGAGAGTAAATCTTAAAAGTTCTCATCATAAGAAAACAGTTCTCATCAGTACCTTGCCTGAGTGACTGTAATCAGACTCAGAGATCGTGCTGGTCAGAGAAGGCAGGGAGCAAGAAGAAGACAATTACCAGCTGCCCTTGCTCCTGGGAGGCAGAACTGCTGCTCTGCGTGCCTTATGGCCACCTGGACCTTTCTGTGCGTTCCTCGTACTGGGGACCCCCCCCCCCCGCCCCCGTCGAGGTGGAACCGTCCTCCCACTGTCGAGGCTGAAGATGGCCAGGCGCTCATGGTGCCAGACTCCCCTGTGACTGCAGTGAAGGGGGTCACTCAGCTGTGCCTGGCAGATTCCCCCCGGAGCTCAGGGGCGTCCTGACTCCCCCGTGACTGCAGTGAAGGGGGTCACTCAGCTGTGCCTGGCAGATTCCCCCCGGAGCTCAGGGGCGTCCTGACTCCCCCGTGACTGCAGTGAAGAGGGTCACTCAGCTCTGCTGGGCAGACTCC
>NW_011494785.1:11329380-11337029 GCF_000754665.1 Bison bison bison
CTGCTGTCACTTGCATTTTATCTGTCTTCTCCTGTTCCCTTACTCATCTTTGCTGGGCAGACTCCCCGCGGAGCTCAGCGGCGTCCTGACTCGGCGCGGTTGCTCCGGCAGCGCTTGCGGGGCGGGTCCCGGGGCACCTGGCCCCACACCCGGCGGCGCAGCCACGCCTCCTCCCTGCCAGACGGGTCCTGGGGAGGACTGCCAGCCTCTGCCGCTAGGGTCCCGCTTCCCAGACTGGTCTGCATCTTCCCAGAGATTGTGAGCCACCTGAGATTAATTCCATTTCTGCCTAAATAAGCCAGGGTTGGGCTCTGTGGCTTCTAACAAAGATCAGGACTGAGGGGTGAAGCTTCCCAAAGGAGGGCGGGTCCTGGCGGCGTAGACGAGGGGCAGGTGCCCAGGTGGAAGAAGGGCACTGGGGCAGGAAGGGGGCCCGCGCACGTGGGCCTTCAGGCCGGGTCTCCGCGCGGAGGAAAGGGTCACGTGCAGGTCAGAGCCCCGCACAGGGTTAGCAGGGATCACAGCAACGGCCTGGAGGGTTTCCTGCGAGTCTGGCTTCTTTCCTGTGCTGCTTTCTGAGCTTTTCCCTTAAGAATGCTGGGCTTTTCCTTTGTGGAAGCGGAGGGCGGGTCAGGAGGGGAGGGGAGGCTTTCAGAGCTCTGCATGGGCAGCTTCTCGGGAGCCTCAGGGCGCCCCTGCTTCCAGCCCCAAGAGCCCAGGAGTTTAGCCCTTCACCTGACCTGTCATTTAACTGTGGATGGGTTTCCTTTCTTTCTTTCTTTCTATCACGTTCGTTTCAGGGGTACAGCATAATGATTCAAGGGTTTTTTTTCTTTGCAGATTGTATTCCATTATGGGTTATTACAAGACACTAGATATAATTCCCTGTGGTATGCAGTAAATCCTGGCTGCTTATCTATTTTAGGTATGGTGGCTTCTATCTGTTAATCCCATACTCCTAATTTGTCTCTCCCCACATCCCTTTCCCCTTCGACAACCATAATTTTGTTTTCTGTCTTTGTCTCTTTCTGTTTTGTATGTAGATTCATTTGTATTATTTTTTAGATTCCACGTGTAAGTGATATCATACAGTATTTCTCTTTGTCTGATTTATTTCACTCAGCATAATATTCTTAGTTCATCCATGTTGTTGTAAATGATACTTTATTCTCTTTTATGCTGGGTGATATTCCATTGTACATACATACATCTTTTTATTGTGCTTATTCTTTTTAAACTTATTTTTGATTGATATATAGTTGAGGTACACTGTTGTGTTACTTACTGCTGTATAGAATGTGATTCAGTTATACATGCAGATGTCCCTTTTCACATTCTTTTCCATGACGGTTTATCACAGGCTACCGCGCAGTGTCCTGTGCTGCACGGGAGGACCTCGCTGTTCACCCATCCAAGCAGCATACACCAGTTTGCACCTGCTCATCCCCAACAACCCACCCAACCCTTCCCGCCCCTTACCCTTGGCGACCGCCAGTCTCTGCACTACGTCCCCGATTCCATTTGTTTCATAAACAGGTTCATCTGTGTCGTGTTTCAGATTCCACGTATAAGTGACGTCATGCAGTATTTGTCTGTCTGACTTACTTCACTTAGGATGATAATCTCTAGCTCCATCCATGTTGCTACAAATGGCATTATTTTATTCCTTTTTATGGCTGAGTAGTATTCCATTTCCTATATGTGCCACATCTTTTTTATCCATTCATCTGTCAATAAACATTTAGGTTATTTCCCTTAGACGATTCCAGTAGTCTAAGCTACTGTGAATAGTGCTCTGAAGAACATAGGGGTGCATGGATCTTTTTGAATTATAATTTTGTCCTGATATATGCCCAGGAGTGGGGGTGCTGGATCGTATGGTAATTCCACGTCGAGTTTTCTGAGGAACCTCCATACGGTTTACACAGTGGAGCACCGACTTACATTCCCACCAACAGTGTAAGCGGCGTCCTTTTCTCCACACCTTCTCCAGCACTTGTTATTTGTAGACTTTTAATGATGGCCATTCTGACTGGTGTGAGGTGGTACCTCATTGAATTTTTGATTTGCATTTCTCTAATAATTAGTGATGTTGAGCATCTTCTCCTGTGTCTACTGGTCATCTGTATATCTTCTTTCAAGAAATGGCTATTAAAATCTGCCCATTTTTTTTTAATTTTTATTTTTTGTAGCATCGCCTGAGCTGTTTGGAGAGTAAGTCCTTGTCAGTCACATCATTTGCAAGCATTTTCTCACATCCTGTGGTTGCCTTTTTTCAGTTTTCTGTTTTTTCCAAGGGTTTCCTTTGCTGTGCAAAAGCTTGTACGTTTGATTAAGTCCCATTTGTTTTATTTTTGCTTTGGGAGACTGATCTAAGAAAATATTGCTAGAATTTCTGTCACATCATGTTTTCCCACCTGTGCTGTCTTCTAGGAGTTATTTGGTGTCATGTCTCAATTCAGGCCTTTAAACCACCCAGCGTTCATTTTTGTATGCCGTGTGAGGGAATGTTCTCATTTCACTGATTACACGCAGCTATGAACCCAGCTGGAGCCCAGGCCCTCACCCAGGAGCCAACACCACCCGGACAACCTGTGGCCCGGCTGCCCCTTCCACAAATGTGTCGGTGCTCCTTGCGCAGAGACTGCAGCTCAGGCTCCCTCGTTCCCTTACAAGCAGGGGAGCGTGAAGCCTGCTCTGCGTCCCAAGCTTCCTGGGCTCCTGGAGGCGCCTTCATCTGGCCTTCTGTGGCCAAAGACCCAGGACCCCAGAGCACACAGGGCTGTTTCTGGGCTGGCCGGGAGGCAGAAGTACCATGTTCGTCCAGGCTTCTGTCTGCCTGTCCCAGTGCAGGAAAGCTGCAGAGCCCCCTCCTGACAAGGGTGGGCGCCCCGGTCAGCATGGACCAGCTGCACGGAGCCAAAGGATGTGCCGCTGGGGCCTGTTAACAGACAGAATCAGCCCCAGGCCACCCTTCGTTCAGAAGCTGAGCTCTAAGTCACCCATGCTCCTCTCTGTGGCATATGGATGTCTGTATACAAGGCTGGGAATGAGGTCTGTCTTTTTCTCTCTCTTAGGAAAATTTCTAAACAAAAACCCGAACATCAACAACAACAAACCAACATGATGTCCAGGGCAGTGCTGGCTCTGAGCATCTTTCTACCAGACTACGGTAAGTCAATTAATCTTTCTGAGCCTCAGCTTCCTTGTAAATACTTCCTGACCCCAAAGTGCCTCAGAGTAGGAGGGTCCAGACACCCCTTTCTGCTCAGCAGCCAGCTGCACAGTGTCCAGAAACTCAGCTGCATTGAGACTGGGAGCCTCCCCTGTCATCTGGTAGGTTTCATGTGGAGGGGCTGTCTGCCTCCGTGACATCACAGAGAAGCCCAGACCCCAGCCTAAAACCTCAGGAAACATTCATTTATCAAAGGACAGTCATCAGGGAATAGGGTATTGTTCGTGTTTGAAGTGTGTGTGTTTTTTTTAAGTGCCTTTGAAAAGAAAGCTATAAAACTGCACGATGACTCAGGACTTTACCAATTATCCTTTCATGCTCCTGACAATAGTCTGAGTTTGATCTTTAGCTGTTTCACACATAAGAGGCAGACCGTGTTTATAAGTTCAAGCAGTGGCCTTGATTTCACAGAGAAATTAGGAAAACTTGTTAGCTCACACATGGCCCACGTTGAGTGGATCAGCTTGCTCCTGTGAAGCTGGGTCTCCTGGAGGAGGACTCTTCAGGGAGCCTGTATGTGCTCCTAATTACAGCAGCTACATGATCACTGCTCCAGAAGTAAGGTGCATGAATGGTTGGGAGATGGGATGAGACCTTTGAGGCAGTGAGTCATGTTCTTTCAAGTTGGGAAGGCGAAGACCCATGGGTTTGAGCATCAGTAGACTGGTGAATCAAGAGGACTTGGCTGTAGTTTGCATTCCTTTCTTTCTCAAGGATGGAAATTAATATCTGGTGTCTATGGGGCCTTTTTTCAATCTCTTCTCAGAATAAAACCCTCATTGTTGGATTCCACGTCTTGACGGTCATTCTGCACAGACAGTCACCCAACCGGGGGTGGGGTGGGGCGAAGGTGTGGGGAGTAAGAAGGAGCTTCAGAAGACAAAGCCAGCTTGAGAGCCCCACTCCTCGCCGCTTTCCCTCAGTACAAAGAAGGCGCTTCGCAAAGATCTGCTCTCCCCTCCTCCCAGCATGTTAGCAGGGCCGCCCCCACGGTGGGACTCCCCGCTCAGAGGGGCCTGGGGATGGAGTCATGCCACAGGTCACGGCTGCAGGCCCCTGACCCCCAGAGGCCTGCTGGCCCGCGAGGGCACACACAGCTCCTCAACGAACTCGGTGCCCGCTGCTCACTCCCCGTTGGGGTCTGGGGTAACAATGCCATCCTGGGGGCCTCCACTCACCTCCATCATGCTCAGGGCAGACTGTCTGCCTTTCCGGTTGTTCAGGGAATGTTTTGAATCTAATTCTAAGGAAGCGTGGGCGTGCCAGTCTGCTGTCCTGGCGCTCCTCTCTCGGCAGCTCTGTCCCTCTCTGCCTGGTTATGACATCCAGATTGAACTCATGGGAGGGATAAATTGGGAGACTGGGGCTGACATATGCATACCGCTATATATACCTGTATATACCCACGCACACCGCTGTATACCACACATACCGCTATGTGCCCATGCATACTGCTGTATAAATACACATAGTGCCATATACCTACACAAAGCCCTAGATACCCACGCATACCGCTATATGCCTATAGATACTGCCGTATACTATAGATACCACTGTACACCCACGCATACCGCTGTATACATATACATACTACTATATACATATAATAACTAATAAGGACCTACTGTATAGCACAGGGGCTTCCCTTGTGGCTCAGCTGATAAAGAATCCGCCTGCAATGTGGGAGACCTTGGTTAGATCCCTGGAGAAGGGAATGGCTACCCACTCCAGTATTCTGACCTGGAGAGTTCCCTGGACTGTATAGTCCATGGGGTCGCAAAGGGTCGGACACGACTGAGCGACTTTCACAGGGAACTCAATACTCTGTAATGAGCTATATGGGAAAAGAATCTAAAAAATAGTGGATTTATGTGCATCTGGCTTTCCCTAGTGGCTTAGACAGTAAATGCCTGCAATGCAGGCGGCCCGAGTTCAATCCCTGGGTCGGGAAGATCCCTTGGAGAAGGAAGTGGCACCGTACTGCAGTAGTCCTGCCTGGATAATTCCATGGACAGAGGAACCTGGTGGGCTACAGTCCATGGGGTTGCAAAGAGTCAGGCACGACTGAGTAACTCACACACACACACGCGGCTTTTAATAGATAATAGAGAAATAGGTAGATATGTGTGCATGTATTTGTGGAAACATCAGAGTTTGTGCATGTGTGTGTTCACCTGTGCTCGTAGATGTGTGTGTAACTGGTTCACTCTGCTGTACAGCAGAAGCTAACATGACATTGTAAATCAAGTATACTCCAATAAAAATCGAAAGCAAAGAAACAAAGCAAGATGCAAGCAACTCTGCAGTACAAATATATCTTTAAATAAGAACGGACTGTACTTTGCTGGTGGGACTGGGTCTATGATGTTCTTTAAAAAGTCATTAAGGAATACTTCTGATATGCAAAAAGGCACAGGGAATGCCAGTGACCACCTGTGTGCTGCCACTAAACTCCAGAAAGAAAACATCAGAAACACCACTGCAGCCTCCTGCTTAAAGAGCCCCAAACGCTAAAGCAGAGCTTTGCCATTTGCTCCCTAGCTGAGATCAACAGCAGTTTGTGGGGTCGCAGTGAAACACAGCTTCTGAGTTGGATCTGGTAGGACACAGCAGAGCTGCTCTGGGCCTAGGAGGCTGCTAACGATCATGATCTCCATCATTGCATCTTTCTGCATCCAAAGTGGGGCCCCGGCTGCAAGATCGACACGGGGAGGCCTGTGTGGCCTTGGGATCCTGACTTCAGCCCACTGAGCCCCCTTTTCACCCTGATTATAACTACGCCTCGAGGTGGGGGCTGTTGTCAGGCCCGAATGGTGACATATCGCTCAGGCCCACAAGCTTCTGCTTTGCCCAGACCTCCGCCGCACCACCCTGCCCAGACTTCAGGTCAAGCTGGCTCTTCTCCCTCTAGACTCCTGCTCAAGAACGTGGTATACTGTCGACCCAGCCTCTCCTTCAGTGGTCAGCGTCTATGAAGAACTGCCATAAATTTTGAGCACCCCAACTGCATCAGATATTGTGTATAGGCTTTACAGCATAAAGAACTGTCCCCTGTCTTCTGTGATGAAAGGATAACCTTAGCGTTACACTCATTTGCAGGAGAGGAAGCTGAGGCCCGGACAGCGTGGGCCTTGCAGCGGTCGGAACACGGGCAGTGCTGAGGGGCCACAGCAAACGTGCTAAGAGGGTGGGATTTGGGGCACAGATCGTCCCCAGACCACCCACCACAGGCTGACTGTTTTCCTGCCAGGCTGGTCCGTCCATTTATTTGCTCGTCTTTTAGCCACTTGTGGTCAGACCATACTGTTCAGCGGAGGGACCCAGGGGAGGCCCTCATAGGGGTTTCCTGTGGGTTCCACAGCAGCGCGAGCTGCAGCCTCCAAGCACCACAAGGTACAACCTGGGGGAAGCGACTGCTGCTTTTGCTGTATCACCCGTGAGATGAAAGTCTGATGGAATAAACGCGTTTACCAGAAACATCCATGGATGCTTTTGTGCTGTGTGCTCAGTCGATAAGTCATTTCCAACTCTGTGTGACCCCATGGACTGTAGCCCGCCAGGCTCCTCTGTCCGTGGGATTCTCCAGGCAAGAATACTGGAGTGGGTTGCCATGTCCTTCTCCAGGGCATCTTCCTGACCCAGGGATTGAACCCGCGTCTCTTGCATCTCCTGTAACAGCAGGCAAATTCCACCTGGGAAGCCCATGGATGCCTTACATACATTATTATCTTACAAACATGAGATAATAATAAACTTGACTTGGCCCCTGCTTTGGCTCAGGATCGTCTGCAGTCAAACCTTCTGGGAAGTGATCACGCAGACAAGGATGGCAGCCAGCCCGAGCCGTCTGGGCCGTCGGGTGGCCTCAGGGCTCCCCTTCGCCCCACAGCGCTTCCTGGCAGCTCAGTCCCCAGCCTTTGGCATCACTCACCTGGGGATTACTTCTTCTTTGTCTTATAAACAGCCAATCACATGCCTAGGTTAGTTATTAACCCCGGGGCTGGCTCTGAGATTTCAGAACCTTGTCTTCCTCAGATTGAGCACACAAAGCAGAGCTGACCAAAGAAACACACAGACATACAGACACACACACATGCATGCACACACTCACACACAGACACACAGAGACACACACACGCACACAGACATGCAAGCACACACACACAGACACACACAGAGAGACACACGCGCACACACAGACACACACATACACGCACAGACACACACAGAGACACACGCGCACAGACACGCACAGACACACACGCACACACAGACACACACAGAGAGACACACGTGCACACACAGACACACACAGACACACACGCACACACAGACACACACAGAGAGACACACGCGCACACACACACATACACACAGACACACACACACGTGCGCGCGCGCGCACACACACACA
>NW_011494785.1:11337129-11353736 GCF_000754665.1 Bison bison bison
AACACACACACACACAGAATGTGAAGCGCAAGCTAGTTTTGAGAGTGTGGCTGGATTTGAGAATTGGTCAACGAGGGAAGTGTGCTGAGAGCAGCCTTCACCACGCGATCCTGTTCACGTGTGTGTGCGTATGCTCAGCCGTGTCTGGCTCTTTGCACCCCCAGGGACTGTAACCGCCAGGCGTCTCTGTCTATGAAATTTTCCCGGCAAGAATACTGGAGTGGGTTGCCATTTCCTTGTCTAGGAGATCTTTCTGACACACAGAATCCTGTTTATATTATCCTGTATGATATACAGCTCTTTTTAATACCCCTCCCGCAGTGGAAGCCTTCACTGCTCTCTGCTCCCTAGCAATTCTTTCTGATGAAAGGACACTGCTTCCATTTGGTGAGGGGGGTTTCAGTGCCCAGATAAAGGGAGCAGGAGGAGATAGGAATGGAGAACAGGGCTCAGAGCAGGAGGGTGGGCTGCAGTTTATTTCCAAGAAATAAAAAAGGATTAAGGTACAGAAAGAGCGGTGCCCCGAGTCTGGAACACTGATAAGAACCTTCCTTCTCTATGGCTCTTTTTTACTTTTTCTGCATCCAGTTTAAAACAAAACCTTAGGAAAAAGTTCCTGCAGTTTTCAACTTGATGCAAATTATAAACAAATACTATACTGGACACAGCCCAGCTGCAGGGAATCCAAGTCAACTGTTAACAAATGAGCTTTACTCTTGGGCCTAATAAGAGCCCAGGCTTCTAAGCTGAGGACACCTTGATTTCACTTGTAAATTTTGGTTTTAGTTGGCTGAGCTCAGGAGCGGAGGGTCCTGAGAAAAGCCTCCGGGGCTTGTCCCAGGCTGAGCCCTTCCGGGAGGCTGGTGGGAAGGGGAGCGCTTTATCACCTGTGCGGGTGCTGCCCTGCCTTGTCCGTGGTTTTTAAAGCAGTTTCCTGTGTACTGGGTTCATTTGGTGTAAAGAAAGCTTGTCTCACCCAAGCTAAGGAAAAAGACACCCCTCCAAGAGGCTGTGCATCACCCAGGAGCCAGAGGCAGACGCTGGGAGAGCGTGCCCTCAGCAGGGAGACGGAGCAGAGAGGTCACGGCTGAGACCGCGCGGCTGGAGGAGCCGTTCATTCCTGCTGCTGCTGCGACAGCTGGCATGGACACGGTGGCTCAAAGTGACGCAAGTTTAATTTTTGTTGGTTCTTTTTAAAAACAGATTTATTGAGATACAATCACAGATCATACAATTCACCCACTGAAGGCATACAACTCAGGCCTTCAGCATAAACACAGGTATGGACAACTGTCACCATAGCCAATTATAGAACATTTTCATCGCCTCAAAAAGAAACCCCGTACCCTTTTCCTTCATCCCCTTACATCCCTAAACCCCTGCTCCGAGGCGAGCTAGAACCTAGTTCTGTCTGGGGTCGGGACCGAGGTGGGCCTCCTTCAGAGCGAGGTCCGGCTCCGGGGCTGAGTGGGGTCAGGGTGCGGGGCGCGGGCCTCCGAGCCTCTGCAGCAGGGAACTCGGCCGCAGGCGTCCGTCAAGACCAGGCCTGAAGCTCTCGTGCCCCAGGACCGCGGCGGAGCGCCCCCCAAACGGGGGCAGGAGGAGGACCAGGCCCCAGCTCACATGCGACGTGCCCAGAACGCGGCCTCGGCAACAGGGAGCTGGCGTGGGTAGAGAAAGGCTGCCTCCCTGCTTCTCCTGGGAAGACAGTCCCTGGAGCCGGGAGAGAGGGGGCCCTGTGCTCTTGGCCCCCACGTTCTGGAGGGGGTCTCATCCTGCTGAGCGGGAGTCCTGAAGTCCAAAGTCAATCTCGCTTGTCTAAGTCAGCGTCATCAGAGCTGGCTCTTCTTGGAGGCTCTGGGGAGAATCCATTTCCTTGTCCTTCTGGGGACCACCCATGTCCTTAGGCCTGTGGGCTCTTTCTCCATCTTCAGAGCCAGCAGCATAGGGTCTTCTCTGCTCTCTGAGCTCCTGCCTCTCCCATGGAGACCCTTGTGGTGACATCAGGCCCTCCTGGATCATCCAGGTTGCTCTCCACTTCAAGACCAGGAAGCTTCCTTTTGCCGCATAAGGCACCATATTCTGAAAGTGAAAGTCGCTCAGTAGTGTCTGACTCTGTGACCCCAGGGACTATAGCCCGCCAGGCTCCTCTGTCCATGGGATTCTCCTGATCAGAATACTGGGTGGGTAGCTGTTCCCCTCTCCAGGGGATCTTCCAAAAGCAGGGATCAAACCCAGGTCTCCAGCGTTGCAGGCGGATTCTTTACCGTCTGAGCCACCAGGGAAGCCCCATTCTGAGACTGGACGTGGCCAGGGTCCTATTGCAGGGTGAACAGTGGGAGGAGGACGAAACGGGCCCCGCTCAGAAGCCACTCTGGAACCCTGGGCCCAGAGTGGTTCCTGCGCTGACCAGCGGGGGCAGCCCCTTGCGCTGTGGGACTCCCAGGGAGCGCCTTTCCCGAGCACTCACTTAGCACCACGGCGGGGGCCCATCCTACCTGGACCCTCAGCAGAGACTGGCCCTGGCCTTCTCCCCGAGCCCGGGTAACAGTGACTGCCACTCACAGGCCACCTGCAGGGCCTTAGGCGTGGTTTGAATCTGTATGTGACCCTTTGAGGAGACAGTTTTGTTCTCATTTTAAAGACGAAGAAACTAAGGCTTCAGGATGTAACTCATCCAACATCACTTAGTGAAAGAGGGGAGATTTAAAAATATGTCCACAAATTCTTTAGTACTTCCCTTCAAAAGGGGAGTCTAATTCTCCTCTCCTTAAGAGTGGCTGTACTTGGCTGCCAGCTTCTAGAGAATGTGATGTCTGACATCCGACACCAAGACCCCAAAGGAACCATGACTCCCTCCTTGCTCTCTCATAGGTACTGAGCTGAGGGGGATCCAGTTGGCATAGCATAGGGACACTCAAGAGGCCCTGATGAGAGCCAGAGTGAGCCGTCCTGGGAAAGATCAGCCAGCCCTGGTTTAATTAACAATCAGAGGACGGCAGCCCAGACGCCATCCTCCTGCCCGAAGGAGGGGCTCTGGTGTGTCAGAACCACCCAGTAAGCTGCTCCTGAATTCCTGACCCATAGGGACTGGGAAACGATAAACAGTGGTTGTTTTTAGGCCACTGGGTTTTGGGGTTATTTGTTATGCAGCAACGCTAGCTGACACAGCAAGCTGAACTTACGCTCATTCCATCACATGCTGCTGCCTCCAAGAGAGTCTAGTTAAGGAACTACTGATATTTCTTTGGAAGACTGTGTGGAGCTGGCCTTGAGGGGTGGCAGGCGGGTGCGTTTGAGAGGAGAAAAGGGAGCGGTCAGGGGCCGAGGGCAGGGGAGAGTCGCAGAAGGTTGGGCGGGAGGGGGCCAGGGAGGCAGGGAACCCGCCGCCAAGGGCTGTGGTAAGGAAGCCCCAGGCGTTCTCTCCCTGCGATCTGTCGGGGGCTGGTCTCTCCTGGAGTCTTTGGATCCTGACGGGTTCTTTCAAGAAGGGCAATGAACGGCAACTGCCGGACCAGACCTTTAGAGAACTGCGCGCCGCGGAAGCGTCCCCCGCTGTCAAGGGGCGCAAAGCACCGCGGCCAAGCGCAGGAGGAGAGCGGGGGCCGCACACCCTCCGAGCGCAGCAAGTCCACCCGAGTCGCTCCCGAGACGTGAACTGCTGCGAGCTCCCGCGGGGTTGCTTTAATAGCCCCAGTTCTCAAACCAGCACGCTGTATATGAACCACGCGGTCTGCCGCAAGCCGCCCCACACACCAAATCCGGAATCCTGTGTCCACACGCTCACAGGTTTACTTTTTTCTTAAAGTTGAACAAATAATCTTTATACACACACAAGTTGACAGAAAGTAAGCCCTTACTGCTTTGTTAAAAACAAAACCCACATATAAAAACCTTGAGGCCAAACTCCCAAGGCAAGACGATGCCGTATTTCCACGCTGGGCTCACTTTTTGATTCCTGTGTGTCTTCCAGCGACAACTCATTCAGACCTGCCTGAACAAAGGGGAGATGAGCTGAGAGACGAGGGGGTTAAAAAAGCACACGCGTCTTACACAAGCAGTATGGGATTCTGAAAATTCTCCGTCAATAGCTCTTAGTATACAAATTCTTAACTCCTTATATTTTACCTTTAATCAATAGCAATACCATTTATCACTGTTATAAAGCATTCAAATAACATTCAAATGACTATGAATATTTATAGCAACAAAAGAAACGTGTAAAGCTTAGTTCTTCTAAACTAATACTTGAAGATTCTAGCCCAGCTAGAATTAATCAATTTAAAAAATCCTACCATGAAGTATTATATGGGATTCAGGAAAACAGTATAGAAAAGCTTCTACACACTTACTGTGGGAGACAGCCAACCACTCCCTTTGGGGAGGACTAATACTAGATTAATACTAATAAAAAAAAGAAAAATGGCATAAAGGCACATATAAGAGAAACGTTGATGCTTGATGTGAGGATAATTTTATTTCTTGCATTGTCAGAATGTCTTAAGTTCTTCTAGAGTCTTAGGAAAAAAATCATGCAAATAAAATTGTAATTGCATGCCAGTTAAGTAACTATGTCAAAGGTTTGCCCCGGAAGGGCTTTTTCAAAGAGGTTAAAAACCCATTATAATTGCCATCCAAATTGAGGTTTACAACCCAAAGAAGAAATTATCTAGTCCCAAAGCAAATCCTATTTATAGATTTCACATAAAAGGACTTTTTGCTTCTTTATAGCATAAAACAGGAATTTTTAATATTGGAAAATTGGGATAAAGGTGAGAGAGAGAGAGAAAAAGAGACAGATATGCAGGTAAAGAACCTCATTAAGGCAAGCAGACCATGACAAAGATCAAGAAAAGAAAAATACAAGCAGACATCTGCAAATAGAGCAGCTCCCCTCTTTGATGATAAATGAGTCGCTGGTCCCAGCTGGAGAGGCTGCGGGCTGCCTGGGGTCTGAGTGTAACAGCTGCTCCTCTGCATTCAGGGGAAGGTGACTCAGCCGCTGCTTATCAGGCAGTGGACAGAGCCAGCAACAAAAGGTTGCAATGACACCTTCAGAAGCAACCCTTTTGAAGTTGCAAACAAAGTTTTGACCAGGGATGAACATGCCCCCATATGTCTGAAAAGAGAAATTTTTTTGAAGGAGGTCATTAACTACAGGTCTTTTATTTTAGAAGCACACCCACTCTGGCTGGCGATTCTTCTGCCTGAAGGGCCACCTTAGACTGCCGCATAGCTGATGTGACTGGATGGCAAATAGTTGTTTAAAAGTGTCTAAAAGAGTTAACTTGGCGGCTATCCACTGATAAGCTCTGTAGAGGGTCTGGAGCCCGAGGCTGTTGAGGTGGTGACCTGGAGGCCAGTAAGAACAAGAACAGCTTCCTTCAGAAAGGTGGGAGAAAGCAGAGGGATCCCGCGGGGAGAGCGAGGAGAGTGTGAAAGGAGAAAGAGGAGCAGAGAAGTGAAACCAAATGAAAAGATACGACTCAAGTGATTTACTTTACTGATGCACATTTGGGCCAGAATGCAAAACAAAGGTAGTGTCATTTCCCAAAGATGGGACAAACGGGAGGATTTAAATATCAAAACTAGGTATGTCCTAAACCTGACCTGCCAAAGCAAGATGGACACACCATCTCAGGCTGCCCTACCTGGCAGCTGGTGCTACACTGGAATGCCTCGCCTCTGCCACGTATCTCCCGTCTTTGGAAGCATGCTCCAGAGAAGGAGCCTTGGCTGCAGGGTGCTGGGACACTCTACTTGAGGTCCGCTCAGCTCCCCTTCGCTAGAGTGCCTGACGCTGCTTCCCAGGCACTGCCCTCAAAGGCACGGCTTCTAGTTTTGAAGGACCTTTTTAAAATAAGAGGTGCTTATCAACTCAACTGCCACAGGAAGCCAAGGACAGAAGTCAGGGGTTTAGCCCATTCAAAAACCAGACATCCCTTCCCTCCTTGCTCACCATAAATGCCAAGTGGAAGAAGATACAAATAAAAGGGGAAGAATATATGGTCAAATTATTAAGAAAATGGAGAAAACCACCCAATCAACGATGAAATCAGGTCAAAAACAATGGGGAAAACCACGGTGAAAACAAAAATGAAAGAAAACCCAGAAAATGATGCCAACCCGGGCCCTTTAAAAAAGGACGGTGTTCAATACAAGATTGTAAATGCTTGCATTGTATTGGAACACACGACTAGTTCCAAAGTTTTAGGGAATTCTTGAACAAAAGGGGCACATGGAAGCAGCGAGGAGGCAGCACAGCCCTCCTGCCCCAAACTGTTTCAGGAAGGGGCTGCGCCAGCACGCAGCAGCGAGGTCACCAGGAAGGAGCGCGGCTTCCAGCAGGAAACTGCACGGGATGGGCGCCAAGGTTCCTAGATTCTAAGGTTCTGGGATATGCTAAAAATACTGCTATGATGATGGTCTGACCTGATCAACTGTGCAGGCCTCTGAAATAACCAAGCCAACTCAAATAGCAGGCAGTCTACAAATTAGCTGGGTGTAGTGTTATGTTCTAAACCCACACTTGGATCTATAGCATACACTCGAAATTTCCCCCCAATACTACTATTCAATGACCTTAAGTACCAGGGTCCAGCCCCAGCTGGATCCAGGGATTCCCTGGGGAGGACGGCATTGGCGAAATGATAGATAAAAGGAGAAAGAGACAGGGAAAGAATTTTGCAGTTAAGAAAATAGAGGAGAGAAAAGAGGCTGATATTCTTTGGTTTACGCAGAAAGCCAATAAAACCCCAGCACGGGACTTGCTCTGTTCACGTAGGCCGCAGGTGCCCTCTAGAATCGAGGAAGGTGCCCCACCTTAGGTACCTTCTCGAGTGGGTCTTAGAAGCCCAGGCAGAAAAGTGAACGCAGAGAGCCCCTGCGCTCCAGGGAGATCAGCCTGAATAGGAAAAGGAAAGAGAAAGAACGACATGGGGAGACCAAGCTTCAGTGAGCAAGGCCCACACTTTATTTTCCAAAGCAGTTTTTATACCTTAAGTTGTGCATAGAGGATAATTGGGGAAGGGATAGAGTCATGCAAGGACAGCAGTCCTTGATCCTTATCGAAGCCAGGCTTTCTTCCTGCAAACTTATCATATGCAAAAGTTTTAGGTGATTTACATCATCTTCTGGCCAGGAAGCCTGTTAACATTTTATGACCCTTTCCTCAGAAAACTTATTTTTCTCTAAAGGTGATTATTCTAAAGTCAGGCGTCACCCTCCAAAAGCATTAGATAAAGTTGCCTTCCTATAGGGCAAAAGTGTGGTGGGCTATAACAAAAAAGAATTAACTCAGGGGTCCAAGGTTGCAAACATTAAAGCTACTACTTACATTTCCATATACCAACTACATTAACCAATACACTCCCAGGGACACAGTAGGTAAGGGATATGGAAACTTGGCAGCAAGCATTAGCTCAACAAAGAAATCCTCTACTAGTTCTATTTTAACTATTTTAACTCTCTGAGAAGCTCTGCATTGTTAGAATATCTTAAGCTTCCTATGCCTCTCGTGGTTGGGAGGCTGTGAATCTGAACAAACCTGTCAGGCAAGCTAGAAAGTCATCAGAGGGGTTTGAATTCAAACACTCCTATTATGCCCAGGAGACTTATTAACTAGAGTTTTAAGTTGATTTTCTTACAGAGAAAGGTGGACAGGGATAGGCCCCCGTTAATGTCAGAAGAGTTGGTGAAAGTCGTGAAATAGTAAGACAGACAGATTTTGGTTTTGGGGTAGATGCTCAGGCAGGCCCAGAGGGGCACCCCTCGAGTTCTGGCTCACCTTGCCCACCGGAACTCTCGGCACCAGAACTCTCCGCATGACCTTGTCATGGATGGGAACTCCCGTGCTGGCTCCCGGCACTTAAGTATTAAAAATCTATGTAATTAAAAAAACTCCCTATTATCAATTTCCACTTCAAAATGCTAACTGATATTCACTATACAGAATCAACAAAGACACAACTAAATTGCTATGTAACAAAGTCGTCATTATTAAATAACAGCTACATATATATTCTGTCCATCTTTGGGATCAATGCACCTTGGATTTTTTCCTCTACTTTAATTGATCTTTCACTGTGCTGCTGAGGCAGGGGAGGACAAGTATAGTTATTCTCATTTTACAGAAGGAGGAGGAGGCACACAGGGGCTGAGGGTCTGGCCATCTGGAAATCCAGTACTTAATTGCCTTCCCACCTGTTTTTGCAAACTTATCAGCAGTACTCACGGAGAGTCAAATGTAATCCATTTTACTCTTCAGTTAAAGCCAACGGTTCAGGAAAGAGTGAAAGAAAAAAGAGAAAGTGAGCTCTTTTCTGGTAACCCTGTTTTCCTTTAAAGGACAAATGTGCTTAAGATGCGATAAGTGTAATTATTAAAAACTGACACTAGGAAACAAAGCCGGGCCCTGACTAAGCTGCACACAAATGGCGGGCTCTATGCTTCATCACTCACAGCTTCCTGGGGCTTCGGTTCTCCCAGGAGGCTCAGTGGAAAACAGTCAACTTTGCAGCCAACTTCAACACAGTGTTCCTAATCACCTCAGAGCTCTTTTGAACAAAAAGAGCGAATTTAATAACATGTTGGTCAATATTAAGAAATTATTATTATTTGGTGAGAGTCCTAGAATATAGAAACATAGTATTATACCTAAGCAATTCATCTACAAAAAAAGAATGGAAATTTCATCTACAGTGTTTCCTTAAATCTATGGCTCATAAGCAAACCATTAATTTCCAATGTCTAAATACCTTAAAAGGAAAAAATATTCATGTATTACTCCTATCATATGAAACCTGCCCAAATAAGATTTGAAAATGCTCAATGTAGAGTGCTAAGTTTAATGAAAAACTATGTATTTGAAGCTGTTAGTATGGTTGGTGATGGAGCAATGATAATTTAGAGTTGCCATATGAGAGGCATATGTGCAGCTTTTATTTTCTCCACATTAAAAATGTTTCTTTAAATACAAATAAGTTCCAGCCAGCCTCTTATCAGAAAGGAACATTATTAAGTTTGCAAAACAGTGACAATGAAAAGAATCCCAGAATATTAGCAAAAACTGCCAAATATGTTTGCCTTTCTATACATAAGATGAATTCACTGTGAAAAAAAAGAGTTCACTATGATGCTCTGCTTAATTTGCCTACCTCCCAACATAGGCCTTGAAAAACTCCTCTAAACGCCACAACTTTATAAGGGACATGTATAGTTTCATGATATTTCTGCTGCAGAAACTCCTTAGGTTATCACCTCACCCACAAGAAACCCCCAAACCAACCAACCAAACAAACAAAAAATTCAAAAAAAAAAAATTCAAATACCCAAAACTCAGTGGAAAGAGTTGACTAACCAAACTAAAATTTCCCATGAAGGCACCAACAATGAAATAGCTTAAAAAAAAAAAAATCACATTTATAAAGTCTAGATAAAAATCAACCAAGTAAACAAAATGTATTCTTTACCTAATCGTCAAAAAATAAATACCTATCTGGGTGTTTTATACACCAAAGTTTAGGACTCTGAAGTTGTTGTATTAAATCCAAATTCTAGCCATCTTTAAAGCTATGTTAAAATAATCCCAGAACTCTAGAATGTTATTACCTGTTATAGCTCTGTGAGTTCTTTTTTTAATATTTATTTTTATTTATTTATTCGGCTGTATTGGGTCTTGGCTGTAGCATACAGGCTGTTTATTTGCAGGGCATGGGCTTAACTGCCCCGCATGCGATCTTAGTCCCCTGACCAGGGATCAAACCCGTGTCCCCTGCATTGCAAGGCAGACTTTTAACCACTGGGCCACCATGGAAGTCCCTATATTAGTTCTTTAGGGAACCAAGCTGGTGTTACTAGTTTTAACTATGTGTAGCCTTCTCTTTCATTTACTAAGAAACAAACACTGCACAGATATCTCATACTCGATGGTTGCTTTGATCACTGGTATCAGAGAGTACTTCAGCATAGGCTAGGATCCCAGCAAAGCACAGAGTCCACTTAAGGAACGAGTCTTATTAATTAGGTGTTACAAGTTCCAAATGTATTTCACTGAACTATTCAGTAACTAGCGACAAGTGAATTGTTAAGTAACTAGACAATAGAATAGTATTTTTCCCCTCCAAACTAAGGTATCTATTTAGACTATTAATACAGACTAATTTTAAGTACTTATAATGCAAGTATGAAGATTTGACATTATACTTTATAATTTAATGATCCCTAAATATGCTACCAGATTTAAAACAAAACCCTTTACTATAGCCACCATGATCTGCTAATGTTTGAAAAACTTAACATAAAACCACTGCAGAAACTAACTTAAAGAGCCTACATAAGGAAGATTATGCAGTCCATGGGGTCGCAAAGAGTCAGACACGACTGAGCAGCTGAACTGAACTGAACTGAATGAAGATTATACATTAAGGAGAATAGTCACAAATAGTTAGCTTTTTAGCTTTCATAACATACATATTGGAGAAGGCGATGGCACCCCACTCCAGCACTCTTGCCTGGCAAGTCCCATGGGCGGAGGAGCCTGGTAGGCTATGGTCCATGGGGTCGCTAAGAGTCGCACACGACTGAGCGACTTCACTTTCACTTTCACTCTTCACTTTCGTGCGTTGGAGAAGGAAATGGCAACCCACTCCAGTGTTCTTGCCTGGAGAATCCCAGGGACGGGGGAGCCTGGTGGGCTGCCGTCTGTGGGGTCGCACAGAGTCGGACACGACTGAAGCGACTTAGCAGCAGCAACATACATACGGCTCAAATGAGTCAATTTAAACACTAATTAGAATTTTGAAAGATTTGAGTTTTTCACTGTATGTATTTACTATGAGAAAAACTTCTATGAATTGTTAGGGGAGTAGGGTTTTTCTGACATTAGAAAGCCAATAAGAGTCTCAAAAGCAAGGGCACCAAAAATTAAAAAAAAATCTGGACTACCTTGCCAGTAGACTTTACTCAAATATCTAAGACAGAATTACTCAGTAAAAGAGTGTACTTATTACAAATAATTTTTATCTTCCCAGCCTACTTTTGTTTTAAAACATATATACAATTGGATTAATGATAAAACAAAAGTTATACTATACATACTACATAATAGGTGTGCTTTATTCTAATATATTAAAAATATTTTAAGAAAAAAATTTTAATGTACCATTTAAAAATACTTTCAAAACATTCACCAAAGTTTATAGAAAGTACTGATTTTATTGTGCTGCAATATAAAATCTTCCCATGAAGATTATATGTAAAACAATTTGTGGTTTGAAACACCTTTATTTGCATTTGCTATAAAAGCATTTTGACACTTTTAAAGTTGAATTAATTTTCTTCAAAATAGTTCATATCTTTGCTCGGAAAAAAGAAAATTTCTTGTGCTGTCTCAATTGGTTCACTCTCATGTTGATAAAATCTTTGCATTTTATGAGTATAAATAAATTGGTAAGGTTAAATATATTTTAAACGCATACAGTGGAGTTGAGACAGTATAACCTCTGACAATAGTAGACCTTTGAACAACAGGGGGTTTAAGGGTGCCCACGCTCCATGCAGACAAAAACCTGCGTGTAACTGCTGGCTGACCCTCCTTTAGAGGATCCCGTGTCCTGATTTAAGCAGCTAGGGCAGTACAGTACTGCAGTGTGTGAAAGTGAAGCCGCTCAGCCGTGCCTGACTCTCTGTGACCCCACGTTCTATGCAGTCCATGGAATGCTCCAGGCCAGAACACTGGAGTGGGTAGCCGTTCCCTTCTCCAGGGGGTCTTCCCAACCCAGAGATTGAACCCAGGTCTCCTGCCTTGCAGGCAGATTCTTTGCCAGCTGAGCCACCAGGGAAGCCCACATATAAGTGGACCCGTGCAGTTCAAACCAGTGTTATTCAAGAGTCAACTGCACTTTCAGTAAAAAGGCACAGTCTTGAGTAGCATGATTTTCTGGTGCTTCGATGGAATTGTTTGAGAAAAAAATAACTGCTCCAAATGACTTTATGATTCAAGAAAATACTTTGCTGCACAAATGAATCTGCTTCTGAGAGAAAGCTAACATAGGTAGGATTAGATATCTGAGAAAAGCACTCACCAAAGAAAAATGTATGTAAAACACAGGGCTGGCGGTCCCTTTATGATGAGGCCAAAAGTGAGGGATTCACCTCAGAGCAGATAAAGTACAGTAATGAGCAGCTGTATGTAATTGCTGGTAAAACGTAGGGCACATCAGCATCCATCCAACACATCCCAGCGCTGGGAAAACAGGGTCTGAAGGAGGTGCCCTCTGTCAGGCTGGGTTTTTGAGGTTTTCCGCAAGAAGCACATTCACTTTGAACCCAAGGACTTAAGTTCTGTTCTAAGAGGCTTTCCAAACATAGTATCAATTGTGTTTCAAATAGAGTTGCTGCTGAAATAAGGATGGCTGGGAAGGGTATTCTCTGAATAGCAAGGTGTTAGAACTGGCTTCCTCAAAATGACTGTTTCCTCTCTGGCTGGTAGTTCTTCTAGGTGTATGTGATTTTGAAAAAATTAAGATAACATTCATAGAACATAAAATTCACCATCTAAACACATTATTGACTGAGGGAGTTTTGCAGAAACTAATGTCTGTGGCCATCATACATCTCCGGTCAATCCTGTGCTAAGCGGACAATCCGGTGGTCTTTAGTATAGTCACAATGCCATGCAACCATCACCACTATCTAATTCCAAACGTCCCCACCATCCCCAGACCTTATCACCCATACACAGGCAGTCACTCCCATTTCCCACCCCACCATCCCCAGGAACCACTGATCTGTGTCTATAGATATGCCTATTTGGAACATTTCATATAATTGGAATTATACAACATGTGGCTTTTTGTGTCTGGCTTCAACTTTTTTAAAAACCTTTTTACTTTATACTGGGGTACTGGGCTTCCCCGGTGGCACCAGTGGTAAAGAACCGCCTGCCAATGTGGGAGACGTGAGACGAGGGTTCGATCCCCAGGTGGGGGAGACCCCCTGGTGGAGGGCCTGGCCACCCACTGCAGTGTTCTTGCCTGGAGAATCCCATGGACAGAGGGGCCTGGCGGGTTACAGTCCATGGGGTTGCACAGAGTCAGACACGCCTGAGCGACCGAGCATGCACAGCGGATTAACAGCATTGCGGTCATTTCAGATGAACAGCAGAGGGACTTGGGCTTCTCCTCCTCTTAACTGGTGGTTCTTAGACCATTCCAAAAGGGCGGTGATTCCAAGGACACTGAGCCAAGGTGCTGAGGGCTCCTGGCCTGTCCCGACTGCACTTGAGTTTCTGGGTCTCAGTCTACCTTCTCTTGTGATGATGTTCCAGCTCTTCGACTGCCTCTGATCACGTGAAAATGGACTGTAGTTGGAGGTACAAAGGGTCATCTCTGGAACATGTCTTTGGGATAGAAAACAATCCATCAGGTAAAATTTCTAAAGTGGGAAAGAACAGCAAAGGACAGAGGAGTAAACTTTTTTATTTGACCATAATATCTTAACAGTGCTATGCGCCCAGGTTAAATTTTTCTCAGTGACATTTAAGCTATTCTGGAAGACTGAGAACACCAGGCCGTTTTTCAGCCTCTCAGCATTTAGTGAGTGCTCTGCAGCGTGTGAAAACTGAAGTGAGGAACGACAGGCGGCTGGTTCTTTATCAGACTCACGGTGACACTCATGGAAAGATTTAATCTCAGAGTTAAATTTGTTCTCCATAAGTCAGTTCCTGGAGCTTCAGCTCAAACTGTCATATAATCGTGTTTCAAACTGAGTTTTTTACATGTTTATTTTGTCTGCATGATGTGAAAACTCACAGGTAGAGAATTAAGCATGATGTCCTAGCTCTGCAGAGGCCGAACAAACACTGGTGTATTGCGTGTGCACCGTGAACTGAAGCCATCTCAGCGGGGCTTTTTAAAGGGCTAGAAACATTTGTATAAAACAGGAAGGTGCTGTCATCCGAAAGGCCTTAGTCTACCTTTCTCCCCCTAGGTGTAAGCAAGGTCTTTAATTAGTACAAGCACGACACAGAAGCCGTTAAGTAACAGGAAGCAGAGATCTTACCTAATTTACTCTTATATCACCTGTTTCTAAAATAGTACCTGGCCTGAAGCAGGAGCTAAAAAACGTCTAGTGCATAAAGGAAAAATGAACACACGTGACCCTGTGACAGCCGCCCATGTGACCCTGTGACAGCCGAGTCCTCACAGCAGGAGCCACTGTGGGGAAGCATCAACAGTGATCAAAACGACCATGACCCGATCTCTGCTTCGGCCACAGTGGAGGAGCAGTGACCGGGACTAACTCTCCCAGGGGAAACGACTATGAAAGCTCGATAACACATGAAATCTGCTCATGGACATCACGGAGCAAACCAGTGCAGGCAGACCCTGAGGAGCTGTGCCCCTGAAAGAAGGAAGCACGTGGGGGTGAGCTCGTATTCATTCTGCCTCCTCTGGAGAAACTGACACTTCACAAAGGGAGCAAAGCTGAGCAGAGAGCAGCCCGCCTGCCCACGCAGGACATGCAGGTCAGCCCTGGGGTGGGATGGCTCCCTGGAGGAGGACCACCCACTTCAGTATCTCTTCATGTATATATACAACATATCTTCTATAAATAATAGGTATGGTGGTATATGTGCATGAAAAGATACAAAAAAAATCTACAGAATTATAAAGTGAATTTAGTAAGGCTGCTGGATGCAAAGACAATACAAAAATTAATTTTACGTCTACATGCTGGCAAAAAGAATTAGATAATAAAATACGAACATCAAACATCTAGAAATTTAAAAAAAAAACTAAAAATAAGTCTAACCTCTACATGTAAATCTTAAAACATTGCTGAGACAAATTCAAGAAGACAAGTAATTAGAGGGATATACCATGTTTATGGATTGCCAAACTCAAAAAATTGAGAAGATACAAATTCTCCTGAAATTGATCTAATTTTTAATGCAGTTTCAATTAAACCCTAAGGTACATCTACACGGTCCCTTAGGGAAACTGAGACGCTGTTACTAAAATGTGTCTGAAAATTCAAAGGGTCAAGAGTAGCTAAGACCATCCGGAAGATCAGAGGTGTGAGAAGTCTTACATTATCATATGCGAAGACTTAACAATTCCAACAGCAATGCACCGAGCTGTTCAATATATTGGGCTGGGTCACGTGAATACTCTTACAGAAACAAATGAACTTTGGCTGTTTCCTCACACCACATACGAATACCAGCACTAGGTTAACTGTATGCCCAATGTGAGTGATAAAACACGCTTTAAAAATTTAAGAATATTTTCATAAGATTGGTGTAAAGCTTTATTAAACAGGACACAAAAATCATTAACCATAAGAGAAAAGATTGGTATATTGGACCTCATAAAAATGAGTGCTTTCTGATCATCAAAGGTCACCATTTGGAAAGTGGAAAAGCAAACCAAAGAGAAGATATTTATAATAATATATCAGACCAAAACCTCATTATCACTAAAATATAAAGAACCCCAGCAAATCAGTAGGAAAAAGACAGACAACCCAATAAATATGAAAAAGTAACTCGAACAGGCACTTAACAAGAGACAATTTCCAAACCGCTAACAAAGATATTAAAAGGTATTCCATGACACTCCATTAAAAGATGTTAAAACTGCGATCGCTACTTATGTAGTCAGTGCTCCATTTTGACTGATCCTTTTGGCCACAGAATGTCAGGGGTCTGAACAAAAGGCAGTAGGAAAAGTCTGGAAGGACGGAGGCAGGGAAACAGAGGAAAAAGTTATCAATGGGCCCCCTAAAGGAAAACAGCCACCTTACAAAGCCTTGTACCCAACAGGTTAAATAAGTTTATCCACACAGTAGACAAAATTATTAAAAGGTGTTTATCCATATGGTCATTGAAATATCGAGACCACTGCTATACAGTAGCCCTCTCCACGTTCATACCAAATGTTTGTATCTCAGAGTTGTACGGCTGCTCACTTTCTCACGTAGCATTATCATTTCCCTATTCCTTTACAATTTCCATCCCCAAATTTACTTCTCTGCCCCAGTCAAGTCTTTATGTCTTTGATCTTAATTATAACCTATAAATGTTAGTCAAAACATATTAAGAAATAGTGAGTGAAACACCAGTGTTCAGTTCAGTCACTCAGTCATGTCCAACTCTGTGACCCTATGGACTGCAGCACGCCAGGCCTCCCTGTCCATCACCAGCTCTCAGAGTTCACACAAACCCATGTCCATTGAGTCAGTGATGCCCTCCAACCATCTCATCCTCTGTCATACCCTTCTCCTCCTGCCCTCAATCTTTCCCAGCATCAGGGTCTTTTCAAATGAGTCAGCTCTTCACATGAGGTGACCAAAGTACTGGAGTTTCAGCTTTAGCATCATTCCTTCCAAAGAAATCCCAGGGCTGATCTCCTTCAGAATAGACGGGTTGGATCTCCTTGCAGTCCAAGGGACTCTCAAGAGTCTTCTCCAACACCACAGTTCAAAAGCATCAATTCTTCGGTGCTCATCTTTCTTTACAGTTCAACTCTCACATCCATACATGACCACTGGAAAAACCATAGCTTTGACTAGACGGACCTTTGTTGGCAAAGTAACGTCTCTGC
>NW_011494785.1:11353836-11355214 GCF_000754665.1 Bison bison bison
CATTCCTTCCAAAGAAATCCCAGGGCTGATCTCCTTCAGAATGGACGGGTTGGATCTCCTTGCAGTCCAAGGGACTCTCAAGAGTCTTCTCCAACACCACAGTTCAAAAGCATCAATTCTTCGGTGCTCATCTTTCTTTACAGTTCAACTCTCACATCCATACATGACCACTGGAAAAACCATAGCTTTGACTAGACGGACCTTTGTTGGCAAAGTAATGTCTCTGCTTTTTAATATGGTGTCTATGTTGGTCATAACTCTCCTTCCAAGGAGCAAGCGTCTTTTAATTTCATGGCTGCAGTCATCATCTGCGGTGATTTTAGAGCCCCCCAAAATAAAGTCTGACACTGTTTCCACTGTTTCCCCATCTATTTGCCATGAAGTGATGGGACCAGATGCCATGATCTTCGTTTTCTGAATGTTGAGTTTTAAGCCAGCTTTTTAACTCTCCTCTTTCATCAAGAGGCTCTTTAATTCTTCATCACTTTCTGCCATAAGGGTGGCAGATCTGCGTATCTAAGGTTATTGACAATTCTCCTGGCAATCTTGATTCCAGCTTGTGCGTCTTCCAGCCCAGCATTTCTCATGATGTACTCTGCATAGAAGTTAAATAAGCAGGGTGACAATATACAGCCTTGACATACTCCTTTCCCTATTTGGAACCAGTCTGTTGTTCCATGTCCAGTTCTAACTGTTGCTTCCTGACCTGCATACAGATTCCTCAAGAGGCCGGTCAAGTGGTCTTGTATTCCCATCTCTTTCATAATTTTTCAGAGTTTGTTGTGGTCCACACAATCAAAGGCTTTGGCATAGTCAATAAAGCAGAAGTAGATATTTTTCTGGAACTCTCTTGCTTTTTCGATGATCCAACGGATGTTGGCAATTTGATCTCTGGTTCCTCTGCCTTTTCTAAATCCAGCTTGAATGTCTGGAAGTTCATGATTCACATACTGTTGAAGCCTGGTTTGGAGATTTTGAGCATTAGTTTACTAGCGTGTGAGATGAGTGCAGTGCAGTTCAGTTGTGTCCGACTCTTTGCAACCCCATCAACTGCAGCACTCCAGGCCTCCCTGTCCATCAAGTCCTGGCGCTTGCTCAGACTCATGTCCATTGAGTCGGTGATGCCCTCCAACCATCTCATCCTCTGTCATCCGCTTCTCCTCCTGCCTTCAGTCTTTCCTAGCATCAGGGTCTTTTCCAATGAGTCAGTTCTTTGCATCAGGTGGCCAAAATACTGGAGCTTCAGCTTCAGCATCAGTCCTTCTAATGAATATTAAGGACTGATTTCCTTTAGGATGGACTGGTTTGATCTCCTTGCTGTCCAAGAGTTTTCTCCAACATTACCGTTCAAAAGCATAAATTCTTCGGTGCTCAGTTT
>NW_011494785.1:11355314-11362687 GCF_000754665.1 Bison bison bison
TAGTTATAGTCCAACTCTCACATCCATACATGACCACTGGAAAAACCATAGCCTTGACTAGACGGACCTTTGTTGTCAAAGTAATGTCTCCGCTTTATTAGTAAATGCTGTCTAGGTTGGTCCTAGCTTTTCTTCCAAGGAGCAAGACTCTTTGAATTTCATGGCTGCAGTCACCATCTGCAGTGATTCTGGAGCCTAAGAAAGTAAACACCAGTGTAGGGATACATGAATGTGTGTCCGTGGTCTCAGAACTGGAAAGCAAAACCCGTGCAAGGAGGCACAAGTGCCGCGGTGCACGAAGACGCAGAGGCCGCGGTGGGCGCGGACGGCCTCCCTCCGAGCCGTGGCTGGTGACGCTTTTACTCTCAGCTGTCCACACAGAACTGAGGGGGGAAAGGTTTTTCATATTTTTCTTCCATTTACTTTCTAGGGAGAAAAAGTCTTATCTTTATGTAAAGTTGTGGAAGAATTTACATAGTTACATAGATTACTGCAGTTTAGGTTACTTTCAACACGTGTTCAGTTCCACACCTAGAGATGCATCACCATTTTAGGCCGCGGCTGCTGCTAAGTCACTTCAGTCCTGTCCGACTCTGTGCCACCCCATAGATGGCAGCCCACCAGGCTCCCCGTCCCTGGGATTCTCCAGGCAAGAACACTGGAGTGGGTTGCCATTTCCTTCTCCAATGCATGAAAATGTAAGTGAAGTCGCTCAGTCGTGTCTGACCCTCAACGACCCCATGGACTGCAGCCTTCCAGGCTTCTCCGTCCATGGGATTTTCCAGGCAAGAGTACTGGAGTGGGGTGCCATTACCATTTTAGGCAGAAGTACACAATTAAAAGACGCTTGCTCCTTGGAAAGAGGGTTATGACCAACCTAGACAGCGTATTAAAAAGCAGAGACATTACTTTGCCAACAAAGGTCCATCTAGTCAAGGCTATGGTTTTTCCTGTGGTCATGTATAGATGTGAGAGTTGGACTGTGAAGAAAACTGAGCGCCAAAGAATTAATGCTTTTGAACTGTGATGTTGTAGAAGACTCCTGAGAGTCGCTTGGACTGCAAGGAGGTCCAACCAGTCCATTCTAAAGGAGATCAGTCCTGGGTGTTCTTTGGAAGGAATGATACTGAAGCTGAAACTCCAGTACTTTGGCCACCTCATGCAAAGAGTTGACTCATTGGAAAAGACTCCGATGCTGGGAGGGATTGGGGGCAGGAGGAAAAGGGGATGACAGAGGATGAGATGGCTGGATGGCATCACTGACTCGATGGACGTGAATTTGAGTGAACTCTGGGAGCTGGTGATGGACAGGGAGGCCTGGTGTGCTGCAGTCCATGGGGTTGCAGAGTCGGACATGACTGAGCAACTGAACTGAACTGAACTGATACAAGTTATAAATTAAAATGCCAGCCTTTACAAAATTCCTTTATGTATGAGTAAATGTGGTTTCCTCTTTTTTAAAATTCATGCAATCAAGTTTTTAAGGGTATTTTTCAAAATTTTAGTACTAAAGCAGTACCTTTATATGTGATGTAGAACCTTTATATTCCTCTTCTTAGCCATCAGAAGTATGAGAATTATTGTGCATTTAATCTTTTCTTGTACCAATATTTGGGGCTTCCATTGTATCTCAGCTTGTAAAGAATCTGCCTGTCATGCAGGAGACCCCCGTTCAATCCCTGGGGGATTGGTGGGGAAGATCCGCTGGAGAAGAGATAGGCTACCCACTCCGGTATTCTTGGGCTTCCCTGGTGGCTCAGCTGGTAAAGAATCCACCTGCAATGTGGATTCGATCCCTGAGTTGGGGAGATCCCTTGGAGATGGGAAGAGCTACCCTCTCCAGTGTCCTGGCCTGGAGAATTCCAAGGACTGTATATCCATGGGGTCGCAAAGAGTCAGATACGACTGAGCATCTTTCACTTTCACAGTATTTATAATCTGAGCAGACAGGGTAGCACTACAGGACCTAAAATAAACTGTCACGAATGATCAAATGTCTACCACGGCAACAGGTCTTTAACGAGGATTATTATCACACATCCATTCCAACTCAACAGCGCCCATTTACACAATCAGGCTCTTACAAATTTAAAAATAAAACCGCAGTTAAGAATGCCAAGTTCCTCAACCATGATGAATTTTAAAACAAATAAAACATGAGCAACAATGATTTTCCAAACTATCTTCAAGCAGAAATGCCAGGAAGTAAACCTGAGCATTTTGTGCATACAACTTAAATTTCCTTTTCTAAGTCACGACATTTTGGAGGGTCGTTCTTTTGTTTTATTCTTCTTTTTCTACATAGGAGGACTTCAAAACCTGAAAGATCAAAACTGTTCTTGTTTGTACGGAAAGGAACAAGAATGAAAATGGAATTTTAATTTTTTAAGTGAAGAGACCAATTTTATAAAACTGTATAAATTAACAATGTCATGCAACGTTAAAGGCTAATGGAAACCACGTAATGCTAAGAATTATCCCCGTTTCCTGTGCTCTGGGGAAAAACTGCTGCATTAAACACTACGTGACCAATTTGAAGTATTAACTCCTTCTGACAGACTACACACTATTGTATTAATAAGTAGAAAAATATTACACAATGTCCTTCTACCTATTCTGTCAGAAATGCACCAGGAAAATTAAGCCTGATGAATAAATACCAAGATTCCTGTCTTTTAATTCAAGTCTCCTTCTAGATACAAAACAGCAAGGTTTCACCACGTGTTCAGAGGAATAATGGGAAGGAAATGGCTGACAATGAGCAGTACCTGTTTTGCACTAGTATGAAGAAGCCAAGACAGACAGACTGGGGAATCACTTTAACTTTGGTCTGCTGCTGCTAAGTCGCTTCAGTCATGTCTGACTCTGTGCCACCCCTTAGATGGCAGCCCACCAGGCTCCCCCGTCCCTGGGATTCTCCAGGCAAGAGTACTGGAGTGGGTTGCCATTGCCTTCTCCATAACTTTGGTCTAATAGTAGGTAAATATAAAATACAGATACCTGCTTAACTCACAAATTCATGAACTAAAAAGTGGACAACCGCCTTGGGGAATGAAAGCATTAATCATGTAATTACATAACAGGGAGCTGGGCACACAAAGGAAGGGGCTCAGGAGAAACATCTTGAAAGCTCAAAGGCAAGAAATGAGACGAAACAAATGTTTTTAAGATGAAAAATGCTGCCTCCTTGAAAATACACTTTTCCCCCATATAAAAAAATTTTTAATAACTACCCTTTAGGAAAACATTCTAAGAAATAGCACAATTTGGAGTTACTTAACATGATAGCAAATAAACCTTCATGCCGCTGAAGCAGCTCTTTTCTTTGGACAGATCATACTTAGAAACTTTCTTGCATCTGTTATTTTATGACTACTTTTACTTTCTTTGAGTTTGACAATAACTTGAATTTAAATTCTGAATTTCATTAAAGCCTGACACATAACATTTTCATGCCAGATAAAGGTATTAAATAAAGGTTGACTCTTGCATGGTGTAAATAAATTAAAGGCCAGAAATTGGGATGTTCTAGTGTAAGATATTTCAGAGTCCAAAACTCCAACAATTTAAAGACATTTCCCATATTACGTGAATCATCTATAATTGTACTGCTGCGGTGTAAGCAGCATATCTGAATTTAACTTATTTACTTAGATCTTAATATTAAAAGCATGATCACACAATCACCAAATCATGTTCTTATTACTGATCATTAGGAGAACACACAAAGTAATCAGGTGGTCTCACACACCTATAAGGTCAACTGTGTAGAAATGTTCACCATTTTGGTACCCTGTTCTTAACATATGACAGTAACAGGTGTTTGGAATGAGGGTAAGGTAAGTAAGTAGACAACTTGTATAAAGTATTTGAGAACATACTTAAAAAAACTGAGATACAAAAGGAATTCTCTTATTAAAAAAAAAGTCACAGCTACCTTAGTAGGTGTTTTTTTTTTTTTTTTAATAACTCACCTTATACAAAGCCATTTACACAGTTATTTAAGTTCTCAGCATATCACAGATATTTAAGAAATCAGCAGAAGTACAAAAAAATAAATAGAAGGCGGTCTTTCATGGGTAAGTGAATCTGCAATTCCAAGAGAGATCAGAATATTGAAATTAACTCTGGAGACTTGATTTTCTGTTCCAGTGGTTCAGTGGTTTATTATTTTATAAAGGGTTGGAAGAATTAATGAATTTTAAAACAGCTTATTTAACTCATTCAGCACAGGATCTGGCACAACAGTTAGAGACCGGCTTTTCAATGTGTCTTTCCTCTACTGCTTCTGCTTTCTTATCCCTGCCTCTCAGCCACGGACGGTTACAGATACAAGAATCAGAGCGTATATGGCATGAAAACAGCACACCGTGACCAATGAAGGAAGCAGGGAAGCGGTGATTTGGTTCTATCTCCAAAACCATTATGTAGAGGATTTAATGTTCATATTTGTCTTAAAGCTACTTCTCCTCTTCTCCTCATACCAAAGAGGAGTCCTTTCATTTAACGTTTTCATATAAAGTATTTTTAAGGTTTTTGATGTGAATACATGAGAGCTTCGTGAATTTTACAGTGTCGTTCATGGACACTGACGGCCTGCGGCGTGAGGGTGGGGACGGGCCCTGTGGGCCCTGCTTCGAGCGCTCCTCGAGGCCACTCGAGGTTCTGAAGGAAAGCCCAGCAGCTGACACACCGGCTTTCTCTTTCCTTCCTCGTGCGCTGCCCGTTTTACCATTTCATTTTGTCAAGTCCTCCAAGGTGGCAAAGGTAATAAATGTAGAGAAACCCACGAACTTCCAAAATTCACGATGCGTCACTTACGCCATCAATCATGAGGGTATGCCGACTATCTTTCTGGATCATTTTCCCTTTGCAACAAAGCCTCTATAGTTTACACTTCATTAGTATTTTCTCCTAGAATGCACAGTTTTAAAAATGTATGGCGCTAACTCACACATTTCTAGATACTGTCGACCTTACTATAGATGTAAGTGGACATTTTCTTCGTTATTTTAACTCTGTGCCTGATGGAATCCCAGTCTGTGAATTAGCTTGAGTTCGGTAATAATGTACCTCAGATTTACCACCATTGCTAAGAAGGACCAAAAGCTAGAAGCACAAAATTTTCATTGACTCAAGAATTATGCGGCCATTTGGGCCACTGAAAAGCATAAGTTATTCCGATAATCACTGTGAACAAAAATGTGGACAGGATAATACATTTTGAAAATAGTTTAATATTTGCCATTTTTGTTGCCTGTGCTATTAATATATACATTGGTTCAGTAATAAATATGCTACTATTACATAGAGTGCAATATTTTTAGTATTCATAACTGGTTGAAATTAATGCTGCTATTATCTCAAGAAAGGAATAAATAAATATCATGCCCGATTCCAAACTAATGCTCGAGAGGTTATTGTTAACAAAACTGACGACATAAACACACTGGGCATTACCTTTTTAAACATGATTCCTGTAAACACAGCAAAAAATCACTTTTCTCAGCCCTGACATTTTGTGTGATGGCTTAAAAAAAATACAACACACAAATCCTACCACTTCCTCTCTTGCATAGGGGATGAATTAATCATATTTCAAAATGCAGCGATCATTCAGTGAAATGTCTTCAGCACACAACGCTTGTTTTCGGTTATGAACTCAGAACTTTTGAGCTATACAAGTGCTCTGCATAAGTTTATAAAATATGCTTTCTGGATTTAAAATTGAACAGAAAAACTTCCAAACAAGTCATAGATATGATTCTAAAACATTATGTACATAATACCCGACTACAGGAGGAAAAGCCTCACCGTAGCACAGCACAGTGCAGCCACGAGCACAGCGCTCAGCAGGGCCCCGCTTAGGCTCTCCTCACATTAGTGCCTCTGGGGCCGATGACGACGCCATACCTCACGCCCTTCCATGGTGCGTCCTAAGCGCAAGGGGGTGTGAGGGCAAGTTTAAAGTAGATAATGGGGGCAAAAAGGCAAAAATACAGTACATATGCTTTAAAGAGTGCACTTTATAAAACAGCTTGCTTTATTCATATTTTTTTTATAAAGTGCAATATTACTTACAACAGAGACATGTACCTTAATATTCTGCAGTAACCATGAAAACAAACTGCCAGGAAAGAGCAGTGCAAAACTAAAAACATACGTAGCTTAGCATGCATCTCAGCGAGGCCCCAGTACACAGCGTGGGACCTGCATGTGCCTTTTATTTGACTTTTTAGAAAAAGATTAATAATCGTAGGTTATCGTCGTAGGTAACCATATTTTAACTAAAATAAAAACAATAAGTTAAAGTCCTCTCTCAAGAAATAAGTATACACCACACATAAAATTCATGACAGAATCTTTTGGAAAACAGTTAGACCTTTTTTTTTTTGCTGATAAATCACTGTTCAAAGGACGCGTATCTCTTAAAAACCCACCATACCCACAAGGTGAAGCAACAGGTATCATCACAGTCCTAGGAACTCTTGCTGGCGGACCTCTGATGACCCTGTGACTTACTGTCAGCGGCTCAAACCTCACTGGTCGCCACTCAGATGGACAGACATTGGTGCCCTCTCAGCAACAGTCGTGCGGGCGTCACCCAGGTCACTAACAGCATCCCGTGTGCTCTACTCACAGTCCCATTCTCCGCCCGGTGCTTCTGGACGAGGATAACCAATTGGGTTTTCCTGGAAAAATTCCCTACGGGGCAGATGCCAACGGATCCAGCGGGGTGCGGCTTCTGAGACACAGAGCCCAGCCTCCAGGCAGGCCGAGGGCGCTGAAGGGGTGGCGGAGCCTGGCTCGGTCCCCAGGCCCCCAGGCGCTCAGTCCTGGAACTGGAAGAGGCTCTCGGGGGCGCCGCAGTCGGCGGGGTTGCCGGGCTGCAGCGCCCTTGTGGGCGTGCTCTTGCCGTGCGAGTGGGAGGATGAGGAGTGCGAGCTCTCGCTGGAGCTGCTGCGCGTCTCTGTGCTCGTGCTCGTCTTCTTCATCCTCCGCCTCTTCGCCAGCGGGGCCTTATCCACGTTCTGGAGGCAGAACCCCTCTCTCTTGTATTTGTTGAAGGCCTAGGGGAGAACAGCAAGGTCAGCACTCACTGGAGGGGCTGATGCTGAAGCTCTGGCCAACTGATGCGAAGAGCCGACTCCCTGGCAAGGACCCTGATGCTGGGAAAGATTGAAGGCGGGAGGAGAGGGGGACGACAGAGGATGAGATGGCTGGAGGGCATCACCGACTCGAAGGGTATGCTGCTGCTGCTGCTGCTAAGTCGCGTCAGTCGTGTCCGACTCTGTGCGACCCCATAGACGGCAGCCCACCAGGCTCTCCGTCCCTGAGATTCTCCAGGCAAGAACACTGGAGTGGGTTGCCAT
>NW_011494785.1:11362787-11363143 GCF_000754665.1 Bison bison bison
GCACGCTGTATATGAACCACGCGGTCTGCCGCAAGCCGCCCCACACACCAAATCCGGAATCCTGTGTCCACACGCTCACAGGTTTACTTTTTTCTTAAAGTTGAACAATAATCTTTATACACACACAAGTTGACAGAAAGTAAGCCCTTACTGCTTGTTAAAACAAAACCCACATATAAAACCTTGAGGCCAAACTCCCAAGGCAAGACGATGCCGAATTTCCACGCTGGGCTCACTTTTTGATTCCTGTGTGTCTTCCAGCGACAACTCATTCAGACCTGCCTGAACAAAGGGGAGATGAGCTGAGAGACGAGGGGGTTAAAAAAGCACACGCGTCTTACACAAGCAGTATGGGA
>NW_011494785.1:11363243-11397589 GCF_000754665.1 Bison bison bison
GACCCCATAGACGGCAGCCCACCAGGCTCTCCGTCCCTGAGATTCTCCAGGCAAGAACACTGGAGTGGGTTGCCATTTCCTTCTCCACAACAGACATGAGTTTGAGCAAACTCTGGAAGGCAGTGGAGGACAGGGAGGCCTGGCGTGGTGCAGTTCATACGGTTACAAAGAAGTAGACACGACCGAGAGACTAAATAAGAAGGGAAGAAAAAAGTAAGGGGAATGCCACAAAAGTGAAAAGGCTGAAGCTCCTCACGGTGTGACTGACAGACGACGCGTGGTCGGCAACCACAGCTCCAGCTCGTCCTAGGAAAGTGAAAGTCGTTCTGTTGTGTGGCTCTGTGACCCCACGGACTATACAGTCCATGGAATTCTCCAGGCCAGAATACTGGAGTGGGTAGCCTTTCCTTTCTCCAGGGGATCTTCCCAACCGAGATCGAACCCAGGTCTCCCGCATTGTGGGCGGATTCTTTACTGAGTATGAGGTCAGCCACAAGGGAAGCCCTAGGAACATGGTCCTTAAACCGCCGGATCTAAAGCTCCAGGAGGGTACAGAAGTCAATGGGGAAGGGCTTCTGACGGCCCTCTTGCAACCCACCAGCGAGGGTGTCCAGGAGTCCCAATTCTAGTCAATCTTTTGAAGAGGGGAGTGCTACCTCTCAATTAAAGGAACCACCGACTGACTGGAAATCCCTGGAGAATGTCAGCAATCTCACTCCCTTCCCCCCATTACCTGACTCATCCTGAACTTTAAGATTCCAACCACAAAGTCCCAGCACAGAGCCCCTGACCTCCACGCCCACGTCAGTGCAGTCTGGGTACGTCCTGGACATGATAATATGCAGAGATGAGCTCCACAGACCTCAGTCTGGCTTCCTCCTCACAGCAGCCCGTCTCTACTTTTCTCAGATTCAGGCATAGGCATTGCTGAGGTGACAAGCTTGCCTCACATGCCACTGAGAAGATCTGGATCATCTGCAAACGCCTGCAGTTAATCTCTTCACGCCTCACCAGATCCCAGTTCATTAGTTTTTTAATCCATTTCTGCAGCCAAGAGGAAATGCTATCCTGTCTCCTTCCTCAAGATAATCCTCTCAGAAGTAATGTTATTTCTAACTCCTCTTCTCCTTATACAATTATCTTAATGTACTTGCATCTGTTTGGCACGAGTGTGCCAGAATCTACATTTATTACTATGTAGTCTCTGCCTTTCAAGTATACAATATTTACTTAATACTAATCAATTTACTTTTTATCCCTTAGGTTCTAGAACAATAAAATTACGCACAAAATGACTGTTGAAGGGACGGACTTTCACACGTGCCTTAATTTCTAATGCTTATTTATAGTTTCTACAGACAGTGGTTTGGCTTATTTAGAGAGAAAAACAGCGCTAGCACAGGCGCTTGGTCGCAAGAGGGAAGGAGGGAGGGGTAGGGTGGACTGGAGTTTCGGTTTATAGGAGCAAGCTACTATACATACAGAATTCAGTGAGCAGCAAGCTCCTCCTGTGCAGCACAGAAACGACACTCACTACCGTGTGGTAAACCACGATAGAGAAGGACGTGAGAGCCGACGCGTATAGGACGCGTTTACATACATGTATGACTGAGTCAGTCTGCTGTACAGCAGAAATTAATACAATGTTGTAAAAATCAACTAACCTTCAACAAAATAACGTTTTTTAAAAAACTCTAATAATATGCATATTGCTTTCCTTAGCAACTGAAAAACTTCAACTATTCAAATATCAGACCACTGCCTCATCTCAAATGTCAAATAAATATTTTGTGGGTTTGTGGTGACTCTGGTCCCTATGCCCTTTCTGTTTAGAAATGTGTTTATGTCATGAAGGGATTTAGAAAAGCATATCTAAAATTAAAAGAACCCATTTTAAAAACTGTCTGCCTAAGAGTGTGCCTCTGAGGTTACAGAGTAAGGACGTCCAGTCCCTTCTCAAACTGCCCAGGAGCGCAGAGCCTGAGCCTTACGTGGAAAGTGGCTTTCACACACGTGTGCACCGCAGCTCCTGAAGAGCCCAGGATGTCTGGAGTCATCAGAGGATTCGAGGACAGCTGACTGCCGTCTTGAAGCCATTCACTGTATCTCAAGTCAGGCATTTTAAGCCTTTTGTTTGGATCAACTGTGAGAAGTCCTGTGGGAATAAATAAGATATTTTTATTTCATGAGCTGTCATTTCAAACATAGTTTAAAATCAACCTCAGAGATCTCAATTATGTTCACAAGACATGATGGTTTCTATATGGCGTCAACCTCCTACAAGGATAATTACCTCCATTTTCATCTACACTGAGATTCCCTGGTGAATCTGGCTGCTCATAATAAAGCCCACAGCAGCCTGCTTCCAGGAGGCTGCAGGCTCGTGGGGCTTCCAGTCTGGGGAAAACCACCACTTGACACAAGGACTCCCACCAGGGGCCAGGAGAGCCCCTCCAAACAGAGCGCCGAGATCTACTTGACGCACGTACAAACACCTTCAGCAGGTTAGGGAACGTGCAGATGCAGGCTCCAGGAGGAGCTGTGTGCGAGGTCTTATCCCGTCTGAGGACACGTGCACAGCAGGCTCCAGGGAAGGGCTCCCCCCTGGGGGATGGGCACCCTGGGGGCTTCCAGGAGATGAGTCCTGGGGGATGAGCAGGGCTTGATGACAAAGTAAGCCCCAGGATTACGACGAGCATGAGTAAAGGCGAACAAAATCTAAAAACTCAGCACATTTGAAGAACTCAGGTGCTCCACAGTGCCAGTCCATCCTAAAGGAAATCAACCCTGAGTGTTCACTGGAAGGACTGATGCTGAAACTGAAGTTCCAGTACTCTGGCCACCTGATGCGAAAAGCCAACTCATTGGAAAAGACCCTGATGTTGGGAAAGATTGAAGGCAGGAGAAGGGGACGACAGAGGATGAGATGGTTGGATGGCATCACCGACTCAATGGACATGGGTTTGGGCAAACTCTGGGAGATGGTGAAGGACAGGGAGGCCTGGCACGCTGCCGAACAACAGCTGCTGGACTGAGGGTGCCAGGAAACAGAGGAAGGTAGAACTGGGCCGTGAAGGCGCCACTGGGGGGGGGGTCTGACCTAAAGCTCACTGGCGTTCCCTGGAGAACTTTCAACAGAAAAAAGGCCTGACTGCATTTGGATATTAGGAAGGTCACTAGAGCCGATGGACGACAGACACATAAAGCCAGAGCAAGTAAGTAAGTTGAAAGCATGTTACGGATTTTAGGAGAGAGCTATGACCAGACCTCAGATGAGAGCCGTGAGAATGGGGAGGAGGGTGGCTGGCAGCGATGCTGAATCCCAGCACCCAGGGCCTGCAGGAGTCAAGGAAGGTGGTGGGGGTTGAGGGTCTTGGCCACAAAAACAAGAGGGAGAGAGGAGCACGCACGTGCCTGGGGGAAAGGAGAGGAAAGAGAAAGCGGTTCTCTTTGAAGGTATGATTGTGAATGTGGATGAGATTGCCGAAAGAGGGTGTCCTGATACGAAGCTGAAGCTGAACAGAGTAGCCTGAATCCTTAAACACACAGGGATTCTTGAATAATTCACAAACAAATACATGTATCTCGGGTATGGTTCCACTTCAATCGCTACACATCATATAAAATTTTTCATTAGATTCTTACCTTGGATCAAATCTTTAGCCTCTTGGGATACATTCTTCCAGGCTTCTCCTTCAAAGGAGAAATCTCCCTTTTTAATTTTCTTCATGATTTCCACTGCACTGGTGCATGTCAGACTTTTATCATGAGACTGAAATGGAACTTGCCCTGATAACATTGTATACTATCAAGAAAAAAAGAGCAAAACAGAATGTCTGCCAAAATCACCATCAAAGCCACTCTGGTAATTTCATTACTAACTTCATCAGCATAATTTCCCAAATATTACAATTAACATTACTAAGTTTAAAAGATTACATGACTTTGATCACTGAAAGAACCAATCCATTTCAGACTCATATATAAAAAGAAATGGCTTATTGTGATATCAAGATTTAAAACCATTTTTATAGCCATATTCAGGACAAGAAGAATAAAAAAGGGATAATATAATCATTTCAAAAGGTGACATTAACAGGGGAATGTGCATATCCCAGAGGAACCGCGGGCCCTGGCTAAAATGGCCCAGGAGGGGTCAGGGACACAGAACAGAATGGATCCTGAAGATGCTGAACTAGGGTGGGCCGGTGGGGCATGAGTCCTGATGGAGAAATTACTGCCACGGAAACACTCATCTGAAACTCAAGACTCAACATCCTGGCAAGGATGCCTGGAGCCAGTGAGCGTAGTCAGCTGAAATGCTTCCTGAAGCTCGGACGAGCAGACGCCCTGACTCCTAAAGCTGCTGCTGCGGTCGCTGCGCCATGCACACGGCACGCTCAGAATGGCCTGAGGAGGCCCAGAGGCGCTGCGAGCTAGCGCGTGGGTCACGCCACCTCTCTGGTGCACCGAGGCCTCTTCCTTAACTCACACCGATGACCTCCCCGAGGTGGGATCCCAGTGATCAGCTGATGAGAGAAGAAAGGACATCGGGCCTGCTTGTCAGATGGACTGGCATTCTTTCACTTGGGCAGTGTCAGAATATGAAAAGCTCGGTGAAGACACCAGCTCAGAACGAGACCCTGTGGGGCTGGAGTTCTGTCCCTGAGGACCGTGCCGAATCAGCGGTGATCCATCGGTGCTGGGTTCCCCAAATCTAGGTTCTGTAGGCGCAGGACTCACAGAATCACGTTTCCTGTTCCTGCAGCCGCATGGCCTGCGGTTAGAGGTCTCTGTTCTGTGGGCACACCTGCTCAGCTCCACCTGGTACCAGCAGGTGGCGACTCACGGTGCTCCCGCTGTCCGCCTCTTCCCTGCCTCCCTCCTGCCTCCCTGGGATTCCGGTCCTTAGCGAAAGTGAAAGTCGCTCAGTTGTGTCTGACTCTTTGCGACCCCATGGACTATACAGTTCATGGAATTCTCCAGGCCAGAATACCGGAGTGGGTAGCGTTCCCTTCTCCAGGAGACCTTCCCAACCCAGGGATAGAACCCAGGTTTCCCGAATTGTGGGGGGATTCTTCACCAGCTGAGCCACCAGCGAAGCCTAAGAATACTGGGGTGGGTAGCGTTCCCTTCTCCAGGGGACCTTCCCATCCCAGGGATCACACCCGGGTCTCCTGCACTGCAGGCAGGTTCTTCACCAGCTGAGCCCCCAGGTCTGGTCCTTGGGAACATGAGAAAATGTGTGCTTCCACTTCAGGCTCTGCTTTCCGGGGGAACCCAGACTGTAATGACTTTCTCTTGCTGATGAGCATTTGACTTGTTTCCTGTTTGGGTGCCCTGAAGCCGGCTGCTCTGTATGCGTCTCTGCGCACATCTCCTCTGGTACACAGACACAGACCTTTTTGTCGGCTGCCTCCCTGAGACGGAAACTGCTGGGTCATTTGGTCTGTGTGTTCAGTAGATACTGCCAAACAGTTTTTGAAAATCTGCTCCCCTTCTTAATCTTACCCCACTTCCTAACACATACATTGATGACTAAATATAAAAAAGTACCCTTTATATTAGCGTTTTCTTGCTCTGCTGTGTAATAATTCAACAAGCTGTTGGGTGGAGAGATGAATTCACCATCTTTGGAAATATTTAAAGGAGAGTGGTGATAGGGACTTTACAGAAAGATCCCTTTTCTGGAAGACTTAGAATTGGACTTTAGGCTCCTCTCAACTCCAAGATCTTAGAATTTAGTTGATTATCCAGGAATCAACTTCTGTTAAGACTAATTCTGTGTCTGCAAACTGTTGGCAAAGGTTGTGATAAGAGAGTATCTATATACATAAAGATATATGTGTGTCTGTGTGGAATTGGGGAGAAAGCAAAAGTAAATGTGGCAACATGCTAAATGTTCACTGTGTTATTCTCCCAAATTTTCTCTAGGTCTTAAATTTTCAAAATAAAATTTTGAGAAGAAAGTGAAAAAATAAAAAATCCTGAATAAAGTGAAAAAATATGAAATTCCAAATAAAACACTTGGAAGAAATATGTTTTAACTGTTATTATACTCCATCCCATGGGTATGCTATATATACCTATGGAATAGCATATAATCCTATGCTACATTTTCTAAACACTGTCTGTTAAGCTCTGAATTACTGTGTGCCTTAAAAATTCATGTGCTGAAAAGTTACACCCACCCAAACATGGCTGACTTGAGGACAGGACCTTTATGCAGGTAAAGGTGATGGGGACCCGGGGGCCTTCACCCACGAGGGTGCCCTTACAGAGACGCCAGGGAGCTGGCCTGCTCTCTCTCTGAGCTCATGTGAGGAGAGGCCATGTGAGGTTGCCGTGGACAGGTGGCTGTCTGCAACCAAAGGGGAGAGCCCTCACCAGATACCAACCTGCTGGCACCCTGGGACTGGACCTCCCAGCCTCCAGAACTGAAATAAATTTCTGCTGTCCAAGTCGCCCAGTCTGTGGTGTTTCGTTACGGTGATCCTGAGCAGACTAATCACCGCGTAACCTCTACTTTAATCAGAGTCCTGAACGTGTCCAATGAACTGCTCATCCATGAGGTAAACTGAGTTGTAATCAAAGCCACATGTATGACGCGATGCATCTTTCTCAAGTATTTGTTTTACCCAGTGACAATAACGTAAATTATCTTCATATTAAAGTATCCATATTCGTGTTCATCACAGGCAACGTGTCAAAGGGTCACAGATTTCTAAGGCAAACAACCTCAGACAAATCCTGTGCCTACTATGGGATAGCTCAAATCTAGATCCTCTGGAGAGAAGCACTCATTTATATGGAAAAGTTCACAAGGCATCCTTTTTTTTCTTGGACAGTTTAATGCAGGCGCTAACTTAGCTTTTCATATGTAAGTATTGGAGTGGCCAAAAACTTCGTTAGGGTTTTCCATGGGCTGTAACAGAAAAACTCAAATGAAATTTTTGGCCAACCCAGTATTTCATTTTGTATCTCTAAAAGGCAAGGATTTATAAAATCCCACAACCACAACCTATGATTGCACTTAAAAACAATTAGCAGTAATGCCTTTGTATCATCCAATATCCAGTCAATAATTAAATTTCCCCAATTGTGTACACACTGTATAATATTATAATTACATCTGTATGACAGAGTTTGAATTTAGCAAATAGAGTTAAAATTAGGATCTGTCTGAATTAAAGCACAGTGACTTCATTTCTAAGCGTCTTTTATCTATGGGCCCCAGCCTAGTTTTTCTCACAACTTATTTGGTGGAGTAACCAGGTTGTTTGTCCTATAGAACTCCTGCAGTGTGGACATTCTGATGATACTGGTGGTATTGTTTAATCTGTTGTTTCCTGCTCCTGTTTAAGAGTTGACAATTACACCTAGAGAGAAGCCTGGCTTCTCTCCATGCCATTATACGAGGTTATTTCCATAGATAAGGCATTTGGAGGCTCTAAAATACCTGTCTGCATGTCTAAGAATGCCTTTTAAAACCTTAAAAAGCATGATAATTACATTTGGCCTGTATTTAAGTAAAGGCTCTTTTACAAGGGGGTAATCTTGTATTATTGCTAAAAAAGAAAGGCTCTTTTTTATTTAGATGAATTTTTTAGGAGAGTGCTACTGTAATCAGTTTAAGTTGAACAGAACTCAAATCTACAAAAGTTAGCTGTTTATTTTTATTTAAAAATCATACTCATAAATATGTAATTTGATTTGCAAATTATAAATGATGACTTAAAACTGCTGAAATAAAAACCTATAGCTTAAAAATAAAAGAACCATCCTGCAAGGACAACTGGCTGCCATTGGGGGAAAGCAAACTGACACCAAAATAAATCCCAGATGGAGTGCACAAGCATAAAAACAAAATATAATCCTGGAGGAAAATTTAAGAGAATATTTTTATAATCTTGGGCTGGGGGTGGACTGCCAATCTGACATCAAAGCCAGAATACCATAAAGGAAAAGACCGACATATCTTGTGTGAAGTCTCTGCAGTCGTGTCCGACTCTGTGACTGTATGGACTGTAGCCTGCTAGGCTGCTCTGTCCACAGGATTCTCCCGGCATCATACTAGAGTGGGTTGCCACGCCCTCTTCCAGGGGCCCTTCCCCACCCAGGGATCGAACCCGTGTCTCTTATGCCTCCTGCATCGGCAGGCGGGTTCTTTACCACTAGTGCCGCCTGGGAAGCCCAACACACTTGAATTTTGCTTTTAGACGAGTTTAATAGATATGTTTTTTCATTTTTATGTTGTAACAAAAATTTTTTTAATTTCTCCATTAAAACATAAAAATTTAAAAAGTTTATTTAAATCTCTCTAAAAACAAAATTAAAACCTCATATAACTGTGAACAAAGTTTTCAAAAAAATGACAAACCAGAAAAAACATTTCCAATGTTAATGTCTGACAAAGGATTAAAATCCTTAACAGAGCTGTAAGTGTCAATATGAAAAATTTCCCCAAGGGAAAGCGGGCAAAGCTCATAAACAGTGATTCATAAAAGAGAAAAGTAAATACATGGAAAGGTGCACACGCTGAACACTCATCAAGGAAAATGCATGCAAATTATAATGACCATAGCAATTAATTTAGATTGAAATTGCTAGTATCCAATGTATTCACATACAGCTGATGAGAACACAATCTGGAAACCTTCTAGAAGGAAATACAGGCATGTATGTCAAAATAAGGACATATATACCCTTCTCCCAGGAGTCTAGTCTAAGGAAATAGTGAGATCAATGTGAGTACATATATCAAAAATATTCATTTGTGTAGCTTATAATTAGTGAGAGGCTAGAAAATGCTAACTGCTCATTAGTAAAGAAATGTTAAACTCTGGAGACTCAAACTACATATCACATAATCTCATTTGTTAAAAAAGTCTGAATATATATACAAACACATAGAAAAATGTGTAGAAAGATACACAGCATGCGTAACATGGGGGAGGGTGGACGGAGGGGAAGAGCTCAGACAGCATCGCCTCTGTGTGATGAGACTGCGAGTGATTCCACCTTGTTCCTTGTTTCTTTCTCTGTTGTCTGAAAACTTCTCCCTATGATTATGCATTACAAATTGTATGCAGAAAAAATAAAGCTATTTTGAGGGAAAAAAAAAAAACACCCTGAGATTTTTCTAGCTCATGTTCTGTTTCTGATCCTGGCTGCCACGGAGATTTTGTGAAAAGCATGCTTACCATGATTACTGTAAGTTACTATAAATATTTTAAATTTTATTTATTAATTTGTTAATTTATCCTAAGTGATATTCAATTGCTTTTTGGGTTGAAAATCTCAGAGAATATACTTTTAAATATTTTTCATTAATGAGTCACTTTGCTAGTTTCATATTGTATCTAATATGCCTAGCTTTTGAAAATAGACTATTGCTTCTTTAAAAATACATATATATAACTGTAATTCACATAAAACAGTTGCTTTAAATATTTCAAATAAACCAAAATAAAAATTCCTACATTTTCTCCAATATAAACTTTAAGAAAGGGAAATAGTCTTCAGTCAGGCCTTTTACTGTTTGTACAGAAAAGAAACCAATTTGCCAATTTTTTTCATGAATTTAAGAAAAACCTAGAGGGGTGGGATGGAGGTGTGAGAGGGAGGGGTGATGTATGTACACATGTAGCTGATTCACCTCACTGTATAGCAGAAACTAGCATGACATTGTAAAGCAATTATATTCCAGTGAAAAAAAAGAAAGACAGCAAAGGGAGAGATGCAGAGGACAGAGAGAAGTGACTGGGTTGAATGGCGTGGCTGATACGAACTCACCAAAATGACGCCCAAGCTCCAGAGGTCGCAGGACTCATCATAGCCGCTGTGATTCAAGAGCTCTGGGGCAGCGTAGTGAAGAGTGAAACAAGGCGTCTTCAGAGGCTGATTATCAGGGGGCTTCAAGCGTGCAAACCCAAAATCAATGACTTTAATTTCCAAATTGTCATTTTCATCAGTGAACAGTAAATTCTGCAAGATACGAAGTTTCTCATTAGTTTCTCATTAAAATGTCAGGGGCCTTGGAGAGGCATTTTGCAACATTATCTATTAACATTTACATTGGACTCAGACACAGAGATCTGACGCGGAGGTTGGGAGCGGGATCCCAGCATCCGCTGCTCTCTGCTCTAGCTTTCTGGACCACCTCGAGTTTACAAGGTCACGAGGGACACTCCCGATGGTGTCATGCCCCTTCTGCGTCTTTTGCTGCGTCTGTTTTCTACTTATCCCACCAACCTCCCTTCCTACCTGGCTCTCAGGCCTCTAATCCTACTTTAGAGATGTCACCAAACTGAAAGTGGAAACTATTGTATTTTCTTCTAGCTTTTACTGTTCTTTTCTGTCATTTATCAGCAGTTCAATGTCTTCACCCACATTAGACCACAATTCCCTGAGGCCAACAACTGCGTCTATCTTACTCATGACTTTCTCATGCAGCAAGTGGTTTGGTAAATATTTGTCTGTTGAATGAAGTCAAATAAAATAGTTATATAATATCTAGCAAAACAGTTAACAGTATTTAGTAAAACTTATTAAAGAATACATGGTGGAGCCATGCATTTCAGAAATATTTTTCCAAAACAGTTAATACTTGAACGTTTTTTGATGCTTATGGAGATTATCCCTCTATTATTCAGAAAATGTTATTTTGAATCATATTCCAAGCCTTCTCAATCGCTAAGGTTTTACTGATTATTTGTTTTTTATCTGCACCATGCAGCATGCAAGATCTTAGTTCCTCAACCAGGGACTGAACCCACGCTCCCTGCACTGGGAGTCCCCTCTTGACCACTGGCCTGCCAGAGTAGCCCCTGATTACTTTGTATTCATCACTTGTTTAAACAGTCTAACTGTACTGGTGTGCAAATCATCATTTTTATTAGTACATCAAACTAGTACCCACAGTAAATGAAGCTGATTATACTGTCTTTAGCCATCCTAACAAAATCTAGTATGCCTTTTTGATCATTAAATTATTCCCCCAGCTCTAGAACATCATTTGCTTTTTAATATTATTCAAAGTGAAAGAAAATATATCATAGAAGGCTTCATTGATATAAAGAAGAAAAATCTTCTAGGCCCCCCTTCAAAAGTTAAAAATGAATGACGTGGGAGGAAAGAAACAAAAAAAATTAGCTGAAAGGGTTTCTTAAATTTTCTATCATACTAAATGCTTAATCCTGAATTTTTGATGGAATTTAAATGTAAATGTAATTCAATGGAAGGCCTCGCCACAGCTGAAGTCATGCTGGAGTTCAGGCAGGAGAACTTGGAGAGGGCCCAGCAGACGGCCCTGGGCTCTCCTGCGGCAGGAGGCGCTGGGCTGCAGCACAGCTGGCCTGTCCCACGGAGCCTGCTAGTCTCTGGGAGGGACGCCAGTGTCTCCTACACCAGGACCGGCCAAGGGGCCCCTTGTTTGCAGACCTTGAAATGGAGGAGGCGTGGCATTCCCCTCTTTGCTCCTCCCCAATTCTCAAAGTGGAGCTGGGCGTACATGGTCAGGAGTGGCAGGAAGTCAACACTCGAATCACTTACATCCTTGTCTCAAGCTGTGCCAGGAACTAATTCGATAAAACTTTTCAATCTTTCAAGAATGTGGGGATCAGTTTGAAAAATACAAAGCAGCCTACCAGAGAATGTCAGCCAGCTTCTAAATTTATTTGATTCTCACCACCTAGAAATTATCTTGCCTGTGTAGAATATGAATACCACATAAATATCTATCAAAAGAGACATAAACAGATCTTAAAATGCTGTCAAGGTGAAAGGGATTAAACTTTTAGCTTGAAAATAATATAATCAGCCACTTAAAAGTCAAAGTGAAAGCCATTTCATTATGACAACGTTAGTGCAAAGGTACATTTTCATGTCTCCAAAACACACGTTGGTTTAGGACTATCACAGTAGCAGGATGTCCTATATGATGAGACAGTTCTTTTCAAATGCCTAGTTGAAACAAAATCTTTTTAACAGATAAGAACAAAGCTATGTGAGTGTTTTTTTAACCAGTAAAATCAGAAGGCAAATTTAAATTCTGTTGGAGAGGACAGTTGCATCGTTTGAGACTCATGACGGGACAGATGGCCAGTTATCAAAGAATAAAACATGTGAAAATGAATTCTAGAGTCATGGAACAGATCTTTTCAATTAAAAAAATTACATGCTTGTTCCTTGTCTATCAAAAAAAGCATTTAAGTGGTATGTGTTCATATTTAAAAATAGACAGCTAATCTCCAATGTACAGAGCGCCATATTTTCAGTGGGCGTTGTGTGGGAGAGTGAGAACTGTGATGCAGGAAGCAGAGGGGCAGTTATCACAGCTGCCAGCTCATAAAACACAATCCACTTTTGATTAATTACGAGTAATAGGAATAACAATAATAGAAAGTACACGGAAGTTTAAATCCTTTAGGAATCAGTCAGTTATATCCAAAGACAGAGAATTCCATTTTCAAAACATCCTCTTCCTACCAGTAAGCTAAGGTACTTAACCAAAAGGCATAAATGGTACTTTTTGAGAGATTATTTTTTTGTAGTCTAGCACAAAAATAAACACCAAATTATTATTTAAAATACACTTGAAAATCCATTACAATCACATAGCAATTAAAACTGGAATTCTATTTTAGAGAGTACATACATATAATTTTGCCTATGGTAAAGGATGATTCATTGTTATCCTTTTATAAAGTATTGGGTTTTGTTTTTCAATTTGCATTATTACTTTGATGATTTTCTAAAAGGGAGGAATTTTCATATTTTTGATACTAAAAAGGGATTATTCTAGAGTTAGAACCTTCTTTCTTAACCTTTTGAAAGAAAAAACATATGAAAAGCTGCTACTTCTGCACTGCTACACAGTTCTATAATACAGCAGCACATGAGCAAAGAAAAGCGCATGTAAAGGTCACGCGACTAATTAAGCCAAGACAATGCTTTAAATATTCAAAACAGGGTTATATACGTGCCTATTCATGAGCTAATCAATCTGATTATGAAAGCAAAAGACAAGCTTTCAAAATACACCATTTAAAAAAAAAAGCCCCTCTAAAAGGCATACATATAGGAGGGGTGTTATTTTCTGCTACAAACGTTCCCATTGCTATTTTAGTCCACAACTGTCGCATAAAGTATCTCTTCCATAAAAGGCCCTCACACTTACAAATATAACCTCAAGATGATCAGCCGGCAAAAAAAAGAAAAGGCAGATTTATTTCAGACTGAAATAGAAACGGAAAAAAATCCAAGAAACATGGTATTTGCAAGTATCTATTTAGAAAAAAGCTCTGAAAATAAAAACCAACCCCCCCCACCTCCCCGCAAAAAAAAAAGCCCACACGTGTCTAGGGGACATTTAATAATGATGCCAGATTGTGTCAAAGGATTTTATACCTCGGGTTTCAGATCTCTGTGTACCACTCCGACGTCATGCATGTGGCTTACAGCTGAAACCAGCTTCCGCATGATGTAGCTGGCTTCCGTCTCACTAAAATGCTTCTTTCTCTTAATGCGTTCAAACAGCTCTCCCCCGTTCAGAAGTTCCATCACGAGAAATGTGTGAAGCTAGAAAAGAAAGAACAATGTGGAGGGCCTTATTGAAGAGGAGGAGAGGCTGATCCACGCAGAAAACATTTACTGACTATGAACTGTAACCGATAAATTTAAATAGTCCCTTGTTAAAGTAATCAGCAGTGATCCTTGCATTTTAGAGCAAAGAGTTGAAGGATAATGTGTCTTTTTTAGAGTTCTATTTTGGTAATGGAAAATTTCAAGCACTGCAGTGAAATCCTTATGTCTCCTTTCCTCGACGAATTCTTTCAGCTGAATTGCATTCCAACACTCTCTATCGAGTTTACATATGTTTCTTTTTAAAGTGTGACCTCGTACTGATAATAACGTGAAATTGGCTGCTTTAAATAATATAGACGATTACTGATGGAACACGCTGCCCACGAGAGGCCTGACACACACATTTAATGGCAAATTTACCTTTTAAAAAAAGGCATTATTGGATGATGTCACTTTAAATCTTCTCTTCGGGCTCAACAGATTAGTTTCAGGGTTCCTGTTAATTCCCATGGCAAACACCCATAACTCACTATGGGCTTTTTAAAGACAAAATTGCTTTTGATACCAAAGGCATGATCTTAATTAAATGGTATCAAAAGTTACATACTTATTATATTTTGCATACATTTCCATAAAGAAAATAACATAGAAGCTATTGAAAAACAAAGGAATTATATCCACTCTCCAATGAACACAAATGGTTTAAAAAAGTTATCAATAATCAGATTCAAATGCTATGCCTTATCACACCAATGTCACTCAACAAACAAAACAAAGTACGCTTCCCTTTGAATTAGCAAAGTCTGGAAAAACGGCATCATAAAAAAGATGGTTATAAATACATTCTCCTGCACACAATGGGCATATTCTAGAAGGTGAATAACTCTTTTTATAAAAAAGAGAATTGCTCCCAGGCTACTGGAGACATGCTAACTTGAATTTCTACATCAGCCAAATTAGGTCAAAGCTAAATGCTACAAGGGTATGCCAGCAAGCTTTCAACAAAGGAGAGGCAATACCTAGAGTGATTTAAGACACAGGCTTTAGAGTCCAGTCTGCATCTGAATGCCATTTCTGCAACTTACTTATGACCCAGTGGATGTTACTTTACCTCCATGAACTTTAGCACCCTTACCAATAAAAATGTAGATAATGGAGAAAAATGTGAATAATGGCCCTTCAAAGATGTCTACATCCCAACCCCCAGAACCTAAAGATGCTACCTTGTATGATGAAGGGATTTCTCAGATGTGATTAAGGATATTGAGATGAAAAGCAGACGGTTGGATGTGGCATGATGTAGGCAACTGTGTCACCATTATGGGGGAAAAAGACAACCCGAGTAATCAACAACCGCATATTAGAGCAGCCTGTGCCTACACTGGTGTGTGCAGGTTTACACCATGAGACGGCGTTCTGGCTGTGCTGGGTCTCCACTTGGGTGTGAAGGTCTCTCTCGCTGCAGCATGCAGGCTCAGCTGCTCTGAGCAGGTGGGATCTTAGCGCCCCAACCAGAGACTGAACCCTCGTCCCCCACACTGGAAGGTGGGGTCTCAACCACTGTACGCCAGGAGAGTTCCCCATGAGATGGTGTCTATTCTAGTAACTCTTGAATATAACAGCAGGAGATGATGAAGTTAATTTGTCACATAAATACAATACTAGGGGTATAATTCCCGAGATGCGATGGTGGCCTGAAGGTCAGGGATCCAAAGTCTTGGGTGGGGAGGAGTAGCCCAGAGCACAGCTGCGACCATGGAGGGGCACGTCAAGGTCATCCACCAAGCCCTGGCCGGACATGTGAACCGTCTCCAAAAGGAAGCCGTCCCGTCTCCTCCTAAGCACCCCCAGGGGACAGGGACTCGCCTCCTGCACTGCAGCTGAGTACCCCAAAGAGGTGGAGGCTGCGAAGGAGCAGGGAGACCAGCTCCCGCACCCCTTGATTCAGAGGTCTTCCTTTTCTGATTAGAAGCACCAGGCAGCAGGTAGACAGTGTCGTTTTGTGGGTGCTCACTCACCTGACATGAAAACCAGATGGTGGGTCTGCCTCCCCCGAGGCAACGGGACATGGTAATCAAAAGCGTGCTTTGAAGCTGGACTGTGTAGGTTCAGAAGTACCACTCAGAGATGGGAAAGCCCGATTACTTAATTTCTGTGAGTTTTGCTTTTCCCACTTCAGAGTCATAGTAAGGACTGAATAAGACAATGCATTTAGAATGAGAGCTATGATGTCTGGACCAGGCAAGGTACATGGTAACAAGCAGCAGCTATCGCAGTCACGCTGCTCCTCCGCCACTGGTCTCCCTGCCGCGGGTCTTGCGAGCCCTCGGCGCTCTGGGGAGTTCAGTGTGGCAGAGAGCTGGGCCACAGCTTCCCTCCAACGTGCACGTCCGAGCAGCACATTCGAGGGAGCCCGGAACCAGAGACCAGCTCTCCAGCGGGATTTTCACTGACTTGCTATGTGACTTTGGTTGGATAAGTCTCATGATTCTTCGTTTTTCCCCCCGGTGGGAAAACGCTCATGACCCTTCTGAACCTCAGTCTCTTCATTGGTAAAGTCGGGGCCAACCACACCCAGGGCTGGTTTTGGCTCTGCTGCCTGGCATGCCATCTTGTGTGCAACTGTGCCACCCTGCCCACTCCCGGAGGAGAGACGACTGCGGAGTGACGTCTGCGGAGGAGGAGGCATGGACCTGGCACAGCAGCATCCCTCCCGTGTCCAAAGTGACAGCCCCGAGTGAGCGTCCTGACGGAAAGCGGGACTGGCGAGGGGACAGCAGTGGGGAGTGTGAGCCCCTGGAATGAGAAGAGGGAAGGGCGGCGTCCTTGCTCTTCTGTTCCGGGTTTGGTCCCCGCGTCAGGAAGATCCCCTGGAGAAGGGCACGGCTACCCGCTCCAGTGTCCGTGCCGGGGAAACTCCACGGACAGAGAGGCTACAATCCACGGGCCACAAAAGAGTCAGACACAACTCAGCAACTAAACAAAAACCACAACAATGAGGCTTCACAGCATCTGGCTGAAGGCGAATGTAACTGAGCTCTGAGAGGCAGGCAGGGACGAGCTGGGGGTGGCAGCCAGACCGCAGGGAGCGCAGGGGGCGGGGCTTCCACGCCCTCTCCCACACCCTCTGTCCACGCCCCGCATGGCCACGACTGAGCGAGAGAAGCGGAGGAGGCGCTGACTGGGGTGGGTGAGTGTGAGCGGAGGGGGTTTTCCTCTCGAGTGGCTGCGTCACGTCCCATATCCCTGACTCTGCGCCAGAAGTACTGACAAAACTGGTGAAAAGTAGACCCTTGCATATGAGTTAGTATGCAGAGTAAAGAAAAAAGGCGGAATACCTGATCGTGAAAAACCTCATGTAATTTCACAATATTGGGATGTCCTTCGCAGAGTCTCAGCGCTGTTACCTCTTTCTGAGTGCTGGCTTCCATCCTGAAAGATGAAGCGGTCAGTGTCCACACTCCTGTTCACCAAGCTTTTGGAAGTACAGCCCCAGCCCTAATTTTGTGATTTACAGCACATTCAGAATGTGAGTGTCAAAGTATTAGAAGGAGGCTTTCATGAAAGCAGTGAGTCATATACCCACCAGAACAAGTAAAGCATTATTCTTGAGAAAAATGATTATTTCCGAGTCAGGAAAGTGCTTAATCATATGAAGAAATGGATGCCCTATATGCCCGACAATTTGGTCGTAAGAATAAACCATCATGGAGGTAACAGTCAGTTACCAAAACAACTAGTTCTTAAAGCTACCTGTGGACTGCTAAATGTTAATAATTTCAGGAGAAATATTTCAAATATAACACTTAATAGGAATGGCAACAGCTGCTGAACTCACTAAGCAAGTCTGTTTAACACCGCCACAAGAAAGTCTTCTCGTAATAACCTGAAAAGCATATCACACTATGATTTATGTCTAAAGTGGACTACTGTCTCAGAGCTAGAAGTATAATAGATCAACTGATGAGCTGAATGGCTAAAGCCTTGGTTAAAAACCTTACAACATACTGTTACTTTCCTTTTCAATAAAGATCTTAGAGAATCCACCGACTAGAACAAATATATGAGGAAAGGGCACACCTTTTGCTGATTATTTTGACTGCAAATGCTTGGTTACTTTTTTTGTGTATGCACTTTCGACAGATTGAAAAGCTTCCTTCTCCCAGTGGTGTGTCCTTCAGATCCAGGTCATAGTGCTGATAGAATGGAGAGTCCTGATGAGAAACCAACATCATTTAACTTAAGAAAATGTCAGTCATACACAGGGGCAGATAAAATTCCTGAGTAACAGAACGTTATGAATGTTAATAAGCAGGACTGGACTACGTTTATAATCTTTAAAAATTGATCATTAGCTCGTGTCTAACATCTCTATCACTGACTTAAATGCACCATTTTCTACTGCTGTAAAACAGGAGCTCCTTCAAATGCATGTTGGTAATTTTCTGGGGCAGATATCGCTATTTCCATCTATTCACTTTTTAAAATTAGGCTTGAGTCAAATGGAAAGTCCATTCCATTTACGGGACTTGAGAAAGGCAACTAGCGCTGGAATTTAAACCTCGAGCAGGTCACGTGACCACCGCGTGGCGTACCTTCAGCATCGCGCTCCTCGCAACATGCGTCACCCCGGGGCGGTCAACTCCCATGTGAAGCTGAAGAGGGTCCATGACGGCTGCGTTGCGCTTGAAGAGAATGGAAGGGGCAACAAAGGAATAGCCCTTAAAAGAAAAGAAAAGTAAACAAAGTAAGTCACCGTTTTCTCTCCTTTGACTCGATGCTCTCAGTGCCGAGGCTGCGGGTTCCATCACTGGCTGAGGAACTAAGGTCCCACATGCCACATGGCACGGCCAATGGAAAATGTTCAGATTTTTGTTAAGACAAATCTAGTTCTACTTTATTTGCAATCCAAAACACAAGGTCATTTCAAATCAATAGAATAATGCTTTTCAGAAGGTGATAATGCCATCTTCTGGTAGAATTCAACCGATTCAAAATGAAAGGCAGAAGAATACTTCTTCCTTATAGCTATAATTCTTTTGCACTGCCGATAAAAATTTGCTTCTAAACACAACTAACTTCTCAAAAAAGTATAGTTAAGGAACTAATTGTGATTGAAATGCTACTGGTTTCCAAACTAGCAAAACAGCAAGTTTCATTCCAGTCAGCTTCTAAGTCAGCAATTGGCTCCTCTGTCCATGGAATTCTTCAGGCAAGAATATTGGAATGGGTTGCCATTCCTTCTCCAGGGGACCCTCCTGACCCAGGGATGGAACCCCCATCTCCTGTATCTCCTGGACTGCAGGCGGATTCTTTACCTTCTGAGCCACCAGGGAAGCCATCTGAAATTGAAAAGCAATAAAATCGAATGGCAGAACGATGTGCTGAAGCAAAAGTGGTACAGACCTCTACGACTCACACTGGGGTTCTGTCCTGATGAAGTCGCCATACATTTAAATATTACAAGTTGAAAACGCATTTGACACACATAACCTACCTAACATTACAGCTTAGGCTGGCCTACTTTAGCTGTGCTCAGAACACTCACGTAACCTAGTTGGGTAAAATCATCGAACACGAAGTCTGCTTTGCAGTAACTGCTACCTGTCTCATGTCAGTTACTGACTGCTGCGCTGAGTGTGAAACACAACACTGCGTGTCCAGAGCGACTGCACTGGCTGGTCTCAGGGCGCTGTGTCACTGGACGCTGACTGTACTCACTGCTCACAGGGCGCTGTGTCACTCGACACTGGCTGGTCTCAGGGCGCCGTGTCAGTGGACACTGGCTGCACTCACTGGTCACACCACAGTGTGTGTGTCACTGGACACTGGCTGGTCTCAGGGCGCCGTATCACTGGACACTGTCTGCACTCGCTGGTCGCTGCAGGCCCATGTGGCTGCCTGTGAACCAGGGCTCACCGCAGCCCCCAGCACTGAGAACGGATCGCACTGCGCACCCTCATTCCAGGAAAGAGCAAAGTTCAAAGTGTGCTTTGTATCTAATGTGGATCACTTGCACCACCATGAAGTCAAAGAATCCTAAGTTGAACCACTGTAAACTGGGGATCATGTGTATAATCATGGACGATGATTTGTTCAAACGAGAACACTCAAGAAACATTTCTTCCATCTGCTATGCGCCAAGCCAAGGGCAAGCCTATGCCCAGAGACAGTTAAACCTTACTATTGGGATGCTTCTGGGAGTCAAAGAGATGAAGCTACAATGCCATTTAATAGTAGGAATATTTTATCTTAAGTCTGAGAAGTCTGAGAAAACTAAGTATAAAATCCTTTCTAAATCTTTTGTAAGAGTTGGGAAACAGTTCAGATTATTCACTGGAGATAAAAAAATCAGATAACACTATTTATACAATATTAAGAATACTTTGTTTGAACAGAGGTAAAGTACTGCATTTTCTACAAAAGAGCCTGAACAGAAATAAAACTTCAGGTGTTACCTCTAACAGTTATTTACATAAAAAATAAACACACAGAGATTTCTTCAGTGGTCCAGTTAAGAGAATTAAGATCCCACATGCTGTGCAGTGCAGCCAAAAATAATTAAATATATAAAGAGAACTCTTAAAAAATAAAACACGTAAATAATGTCTGCTATTTAACAAACCACAAGCTTCAGTTAACGATTTGTCATATCTCTGTATTTAATCATTTTAAAGAAATTAGAGAGTCCTGTTTTTCAAGATGCCAAAAAGATTTCATGTGGCCAAGCAACACGGTGCACCCTTAGCGATTACCTGGAACAGCCTCTCGGAGCTCTGGGGCAGAGCTGCAGGAGAGTAGGTGGGGTCCATTTCTGTGAATTCTTCTGCAAAGTTACTCACATCTAATTCATCTCGGATGACTGGCTTAAAAGGTGCGGGCACTTTCTTGGCAGCTAAATCATCCCAGTTTATTTTCTAAAACAGAAAGAAAATTGGTACAAAGTAGAAATCAACAAAGTTGAAATACATTTTTGAAAAATAACAAAGGTAGGTAATTTTCATGGAGCAAGAGAGAGAAAAGCACATATTTCCAACCAACAATTAAAAACAATTTCTTCTTTACAAACAGGAGCATATTTTTTGGGGGGCGGGCGGTTTCATACATGTGATCAATTTGTGAAAATTATTATATTATCGTTATAAAGCATTTGGACATCTCAAGGCTGACTGATTCAGATCTGATACTGACTAGCTCAGTTGTTTTTTGACTGCAGTTTATAGCTCCACCCGACGCGGGGACTGGAAGGTGAGACTGCTTTCCATCCCACTGCCGCGGGGTCTCATCCTGGCCACTAGGGGGCACCAGAACACCCCAGTTCACCCAGTGGACATCAAGAGTTACTGTCAGGTGCCCCGAGAAAGGCGTTTAAGCCAAACCAAAACCAAACCTAGCCTGTAATAAAGGGCTTTAAAATGGATATGACTATTAACTCTAAAGGAACAGCCCTATTTTCAAGAGGCAGTGTTAACTAGCTTTCCTTCTGGCCATCTAGACAGATTAGATAATAAACTGTAATTCATGCATTGGTTTATATCTATAAGTCTAACTGATGTAACCATTCTTTTCTCATTCAATTGTATTCAAGGGTTTCAACATGGCCTCTTCTCTCCCCCAGGGCATAATCCAGGCCTCCTTCCCACCCATGTCAGTCACTGTCTGATAAACTGCTCTCTTATATGATCCAAATTCAACCCTCTGTTCTTTTTTGTTGTTCTCCTTCTGTCACTTAAAACAGTCTCTGATAATACTTATTGAACTGAATCCCACAGTATGTATATATATGGTATCAATGTATTTGATATTACAAATATATAATATCAATATATTTCTCCTATAATCTAAGATGCCATCCTTGATAGTAAGATACACACTTACTTTACATACCATTAAGAAAGAAAAAGCGTGACCAATTAGAATAGCAAAATTCTGCCCATTGTAAGCTGCATACTGATTTCGGAGACGGTAAAACATGAAACTTGCACTTCGTTGATGACATTCAGTAAGTAAAATCAACATAAAATGTTTTTATTGTGCCCTCTTGTGGAGGCGATGGAGGTACGATCACTAAATTACAGATCTTCAAACTTTTCAGCTGGAACAGGTCTTAAAGGTCATTTAGCTCATCCTCTTTATTTGATCCAGATGGAAACTGAAGCCTGGGAATCACAGCAATCCTTTTCACTGAAACATTCGCTAGTGGAAGGGCCAGTTTCTTGACTTGCTAGTTTGTGCTCTCCCCTCTCTGCAGCTGTGGTGTTCTCCATTACGAGCATATGATTTGTGCTTGGCTACCGTACACGTATTAAGAGGAACTTCTCGAGTAAAGGGGTAACTTAAAGACACCTGTTGTCAGCAGGACAACATTTAGTATGTAGAAAGTTGAATACTATTACAATCCTCCCCACCTCCACCCCATTTGGGCCTTTGCAAGCAGAATTTTGGTCTTTCCTGAAGTGTCCCTTGGAGAAGGAAATGGCACCCCACTCCAGTACTCTTGCCTGGAAACTCCCATGGACGGAGGAGCCTGGTAGGCTACTAAGGGTCAGACACAACTGAGCGACTTCACTTTCACTTTTCACTTTCATGCATTGGAGAAGGAAACAGCAACCCACCCCAGTGTTCTTGCCTGGAGAATCCCAGGGACGGGGAGCCTGGTGGGCTACCGTCTATGGGGTTGCACAGAGTCAGACACGACTGAAGCGACTTAGCAGCAGCAGCAGCAGAAGTGTCCCTGTCATTTACAAAGTCAAGGCAATTAAATAACCTAAAATTACTATTCTAAGCTATAGAAAATTGCTCAAATATGAAAGCTATATTGCAATATTCATAAGTACAGGGAACTGTGGAGGAAAAGATTCCAGGAAAATATGATTTGGGCTATTTCACTTGAGTTGTTGCTCAGTGGCTCAGTTGTGTCTGACTCTTCACGACCCCAGGTACCACAGCACACCAGGCTTCCGTGTCCTTCACTATGTCCTGGAGTTTGCTCAAATTCAGGTCTATCGAGTCGGTGATGCCATCCAACCATCTCATCCTCTGTCATCCCCTTCTCCTCCTGTCTTCAATCTTTCCCAGCATCAGGGTTTTTTCCAATGAGTCGATTCTTCGCATCAGGTGGCCAAAGTATAGGAGCTTCAGTATCAGTCCTTCCAATGAATTTTCAGGGTTGATTTCCTTTAGGATTGACTGGTTGGATCTCCTTGCAGTCCAGGGGACTCCCAAAAGTCTTCTCCAACACCACAGTTCAAAAGCATCAATTGTGCAGCACTCAGCCTTCTTCATGGTCCAACTCTCACATCCATATGTGACCACTGGAAAAACCATAGCTTTGACAAGATGGACCTTTGCTGGCAAAGTGATATCTCTGCTTTTTAATATGCTGTCTAGGTTGGTCACAGCTTTTCTTCCAAGGAGCAAGCGTCTTTTTATTTCCTGGCTGCAGTCACCGTCTGCAGTGATTTTGGAGCCCAAGAAAATACTGTTTCCATTGTTTCCCCATCTATTTGCCATGAAGTGATGGGACTGGATGCCATGATCTTATTTTTTTTAATGTTGAGTTTTAAGCCAGTTTTTTCACTCTCCTCTTTCACCTTCATCTTTGGTTCCTCTTTGCTTTCTGTCATAAGGTTGTATCATCTGCATTTCTGAGATTGTTGATATTTTTCCAGGAAATCTTGATTCCAGCTTGAGCTTTACCCAGCCAAGCATTTTGCATGATGTACTCTGCATAGAAGTTAAACAAGCAGGGTGACAATATACAGTCTTGACGTACTCCTTTCCAAATTTTGAACAAGTCCATTGTTCTATGGCTGGTTCTATCTATGCTTATTGACCTGCATACAGATTTCTCAGGAGGCAGGTAAGGTGGTCTGGTATTTCCATCTCTTTAAGAATTTTCCACAGTTTGTTGTTAATTTTGGAGCCAAATTTCTGAACAAGATATCTGAAATAGTTTGTTCAAATGTTAACCTTTTAATCTAAGAAATGTACATACTGAGAATTTTATTCTAAATGTATTTCTCACTATGCTACTGAACCTCTATAAGAAGTACAGTAATACTTTTTAAAATGGCTAAAACTGAAATAAATGTGTCCTTTTTTTCGCATCTAAGATTCTTATTTTCAATTACTACCTGTTTTTCTCTATTAAGCATGAAAGCTTACTCTACAGTAGTTTTTTCTTTGTTTTGGTATGATATTTTCATTCATTTTCGTGATAATGTGAAAGATCAGTTTGCAAAATAAAACTGATGGTCCCTCTAGACATAAATATTTAGGTCATGTTTCTTGATACTATTAAATTATTTAAAAGTCATAAACTCAGAGTTTTAGAAATCCAGGTCATTATATTTCAGATTGACTATTTAGATTGCAATAACTAGCCAACTCAGTCTATTTTTTCCCAGTTATCGAAAACTATGGTTATTTTTTTTTTCCTACACTGAGCAAACTGAGGTTAGCAGACATGTTGGTGCTCTGCAGATGGTCTCATTAGGCTTTTGCAGAACAAGAAAAGCACCGTCTCAAGTACAGTGAAAATTAATGAATAATTCTTCACATATTATAGATATTCAACTGAGAAGGAGGCTGATTTTGAATTGCCTAAGATTTCTCCTGGGAAAGAAGAGATGAAATGACTATCTAAAAAGCATAACACAGTGGCAGTGACAGCTCATGAAGTGAGCCTAAAAAATTCAGTACAAGTCTCCTCAGTCTATATGCCTACATTTCCAGATCACAAATGGAAACCAATACTTAGAAACTCTAATCAATTAATATATAGAAAAACAATTGTTAATAGGATCCTTCCCATTTTCACTTCATTTAAAGAGAAAAAAAGACTACAGAGATCCTTACAAGTAGAATTCTAATCCTTCTTAAAGGGTTCTGTCATTTGAAAAAGGGATAACACCATGGAAGCGGAGAGAAAATGGCTCTGAAATGCCCATGTTCGCTCATTTCACCAAGAAGGCCAAGCACCCTGAAAACAGCAGGGCACAGAACACCATCTGCTCAGTGTGTTTCACCTGAAAAAAGGGGTGTTCTTTGATTTCATCTGCGTCGCGTGGACCACATCCCAGTCTTTTCTTGGGATCTTTCATCAGGAGACGCTGGATCAGGTCTTTGGCTACAGCACTCATTTCCTGGGGATACGGAGGCTCGCTCTTTAATATTCTCCTGTAGGCAGATAAAACTTGCTGTTAAAATAAACAGAGGGTGAAGTTATAGTGACCATATTCTTTGCAGAAACAATTATGGTGTGACACACTCTGAAATTTAACTATATGTGAAAAATGGAGATAAAATATTTAAATTGAGATACTATGAAATCAAATTTCTGAAACTCAAAATAGCAGAAACAAAAAGTACTGGATTATTTCCAGTATGTCAATCCTAATGGGAAGTGTTAATTGCTCAGTCGTGTCCGACTCTTTGGGACCCCGTGGACTGCAGCCCACCAGGCTCTTCTGTCCATGGAATCTCCAGGCAAGAAGATGGAAGTGGGTAGCCAATTTGTTCTCCAGGGGATCTTCCCGATTCAGGGATTGAATCTGGGTCTCCTGCAATGTAGGCAGATTCTTTACCGTCTGAGCCACAAAGTAAGTCCATAATGGGAAACTACTATTCAAATATTTAATCGGGGGAAAATAAAAAAGGCTTGGAATTGAGTTAGATCTCCTATCTATGGACTAGACTCTATGATGAAAGCTTTCACAATGGAAACAACTTTAATAAATTTCAGAGAAGAGAAAATCGGCACTCAGGTTTGCAAGGACGAGTGAAACCCCAACTACCCCGTCTCGCTTCCCCTGCCCCGTGTGCCAGTGAACAGAAGGTGCCAGCGGGATGCGGAGGACAGGAGCCCCAGACAGGGAGCAGAGCCACCTGGAGAAGGCTCGGCCTTGGTGTCTGAAAAGGGCATCAGAGCTGGGGGCTCGTCACGGACGAGAACGTCCTCCTCCTGATCGGCGACAATGAAACAGACCAGGGAGCCCTGGAAGGCACGTGGTGCTCCAGGACAGAGCGGGCTCTGCTCGTTACCGACAGTACAGCCAAGTAAAAAATTAACATGATCATATTCTAAATTCTTCTAAGGTCACAGAAGAAACCAATTCAATCCTAATGTACCTCTGTCCCTCTTAAGAGCTGGAACAACAGTTAAATGAGAAAAATATAATGGAAGGGGTTGATGGAAATTAGGAAGCTTAACACAGTGCATGTGGAGATGAACAGTTTCTCAATTATTTGGGCTGGAAAAAGATCCCCTGTTGTGCATCAGAATAGTAACACTGTTTTGGAACAAAAAGATAATTAAGAGACAGCTACAGTGTGATACGAGCAGGAATTCTGGAGCCTGTCTGGATCAGGTTCAAGGTAACACTGGCCGTGTGACCTTAGAAAAGTTCATCAATGTTCTCATACCAGAGCTTCCACAACTGTTTTCTCAACAGCAGGACCTGCCTAAAACGGGCATCACTGCTGACACGAGCATGGACCTGGTGCGTGGTGCTTGGTGCAGCCCCGGAACGAAGCAGAAGCCAGACAGATTCGAGCTCCTCCCTGCCCCCTCCCTCACCTAAGGAGCCCCGAGAAACAGGCGGCCTGCAGCACTGGGCTCAGGGAGTGACGGGGAGACGGTCACTTCCAACTAAGCATTCCAGCAGCGTTGTTCATTTCAAAGCTCGCTCTACACCTAACACTCCAACCTGGGAACCTAAATCACTGCTGAAAGAACAAGCAAAACACGAGCAAGCAGAGCACAGCAGAGGGATTCCTGGGGTCCAGTGGTTAGGGGTGCTCTTAACGCAGGGGTGCAGGTTTGATCTCTGGTCGGGGAAGTAAGATGCCACACGCTGCAGAGCAATGACCCAGCCCGCTGGCCGCAACAGAGAGAGCCTGCAAGCTGCAACTGAGACCCGACACAGCCAAATAAAAATTTAAGAAGCCCAGCAGCATCCCCTGACACCCCTTGTCTGTCAGGGCTGCAGCATGAGAGAGGGTCCCCTCGAAGGACACACGGCGTGGGCAGCCTGTCCCGCAGGGAAGGCAAGCCTAGCCTGCTCGTTTCTCCACCCTGCTTTCTGCAGCCACAGGTTTCTCATGTGGAAGGACGAGGCTCCAGATTCCCTGTTGATGAGTGAACCAGGTGCAGCAGGAAGCAGCTTGCTGACTCCTTCTGAGGATCCTGACTCTGTACTAGTACTTCTTATACTGGAGTCACCCACGTTTACTGGAAGTCTGCTCCATACCAGGTGCTGGGGGAAGGAATGGTCAGTCTTGTTGACTGTGCTGGGTTCACAGGGAAAGAGGGCTGGTGAGAGGGGAGTGAGCTCTGAAGGCAGGCACGGCTCCACCGAGATGCCCAGCCTGTGAGGAGCAGCAGGAGGCGTGTGCACACTTCAGGGCAGCGGTCTGGACACACAAACAGCAGCACGGTGTGCAACTGAGACAGGTGGGCCGGAGGTCCACACGCAGGGAAGGAGCAGGCTAGATGTGGGTGAGAAGGGCATCAGATCGGGAAGAAACGAGTAGAAATCTGCAGGAATTCCTGCCGAAGACAGAGCTGATGAGGGAACACGCAGAACACACAGCCATCGCTCTGAACCCTCCCTTTTCCCAAGCGAGGACAGCGGCTTGGGAAGCAGCAGGAGCAAACCGCCCGGCGAGAAGCGGGGCCAGCGGGGGCCTCCCTGGAGGCGGCGGAGGACCACTCCTGCGGGGAGTGCAGTGGGACGGGCTCCTCAGCAAGGTGGGGACGCTGTGAGGGCCAGAAATGGGGGCGGGCAGGGGAGGAGACGGCAGGCTCAACCCTGCACCTGTGAGGGGGTGACCTCGGACTTACCTTCCTCTAACACAGTTTCCCTGGAAAGCTCAGGTCAAGATGGACATGAAGCATCGGGTGTGTGGTTACTGTGAAGTTACCCTGAGACATGAACTGCACCCGCCTGACTGGTGAAGGCACCGGTCCTGTGGTGTCTCAACTGGTTAATAACCCAGGACTGTTTTCTCTTGCTTCTAAATGAATCTTAGAGCCCTCTGGAAAATCAGAACCAGCTCTGAATCAACACAGCATGTCAAACACTTCAGGTGTAGTGTATTATCATTTCATCCATGCAACAATCCTATCAAAAGGTTCTTATTTTCCTTGTTTTTCAAATGAGGAAAGAAAAAATATACCTACGAATTAAAATTTCAACCAGATATTTTAGAGTCTGGATAATATTAATATTTATTTGCAAGAATAAGTGATAACACAGCTAAGAAAATTTTGAAAAAGTGTGAGAATTGCCTAACTACATGTTAAAATGTATTATGAAAATGAAACGGTGGTAAAATAAATTAACAGCCATATCGAGTGAACAGAAGACACCACTTGAAAAATAGGCGTATACAAAAGGGTTACGTTGTTTTTTTTTCTTACATTGTTTTTAAAAAATGATGAATCAACACAGGAAAGGTGGGCATGATTTGACACATGTCCCAGGGAATGAGCTTTTTGGGAAGGAGATGAACAAAGCAAGGGCCTCGCCTTGTAAACTCCGAATGGATAGAGAAATTACATGTAAACACCAAATGAAGTAACATTAAAATATATAATAATATATAAACGAATATAAAATTTCTTCTGATTATGGATGTTTAGGTTTCTGAAAACCCCTATGGTAAAAAAAAAATCCATAACCAATTAGCCAAAGAATTAACGGAGTAAAGGGTGAGGACATCAAGATTAAAATTAAACCTGTGATGGAGGAAGAGGTGGGCAGAGATGTAATAAGCAAGGATGGTAAAAGATTCATGGTAGAATCATGGCACTGAGTATGTGGGTGTCCACTGCAGCAAATATTTGAAACTTCCCGTAATAAAACGTGGTGGAAGCAGTAAAACTATGAAGCTTGCATATGTGTTTCGTATGTTCACTAAAACATGACAACAAAGAACTATCCCAATGAAAAGTTCTCAGTGGCCGGCAGGACAGTGGTTTGTGCTCACCCCCATCGCCCCCATCCGTAAGACTGCTGCTTTTCCCACACTCTAACTTTCCCTTTATCTTTCTTCATGGAATTTACAGACTATCACATGTTTATCTATTAGTTATCTCTCCCAAATAACATGTAAGTTCAACAGGAGTAGGCACTGTCTCTCTTTTTTTTACAAAAAGCAGTCTTACTCCTTTATTCTGTGGAGCCAAGAGCACTGCTCTGGCCCATAGCAAGTCCTGCACAAGTGTTCACTGAAGCAACAGACGTCTAACTGTTCTCCACTTCCTAAACCAGGAGCTTTCTTCCTCAGTCTCTATCAGTGCGCACGTGCGTAGTCAAGTCTGATTCTGCGACCCCATAGGCTGTAGCCCACCAGCCTCCTCCGTCCATGGGATTTTGCAGGCAAGAATACTGGAGTGGGTTGCCATTTTCTCCTCCAGGGGAATCTTCCCAAACCAGGATCAAACCTGATTCTTCACCACTTGAGCCATGCTTGCAGATAACTTTTTAACTGTTTTTGCAGAAGGCAAAAGATGGCTTGATTATTTCTATTTGCTGTCTGTAAGTTCAGTCTTCCCCATGTCATCACTGACTTTCACTTTCTGGTTCCCCAGTGGTCCCAAAATGACAGCATCACTTACGTGCCTACCTGAGTTAGAAACTTTTCGCTACACTTCACTCACTCTAAATCGCTGTTCAACATGAGCGGAACAGTAAAGCATCTATTCAGTGGTATGACACATAGCCAGTACAAAATCATGTTTATGAAGAGTCTGTCACTAGAGATGCTCATAAATGTACACAAAAACTGCAAAACGGGAAGTCGTATTTCTAGTATGAGCACGGCATTATTCAGGTGAAGATGATGAGCAGGAACTACTTCAGCAGCGTTCACCGCTGGGTACTCCTGTCACTGCTTTCCCCTTATGTGTGCTTTAAACTGTAGTGGCGGTCCTTTTAGATTCGGAATGATGAAACGAACTTCATTTACAGGGTCACGGCTCGCAGACAGCCGTCCACAGGCTGGCGAGGACGCCACGGAGCCCCCAGGCTCTGCCTGCCCCTCATGCGTGCTCCAGGCCACCCCGCGGCTCCATCAGGAGGGCACCCCTGATGCTCCCAAACCCCAAGGCCCCGCACCCCTGGATCCCCACAGCACTCCTCTTACCACTCGCCATCAGTCAACACCGTCTCTCATTATCAACTGTCACCTAATCATTCCATATCTTCCCAAATGACATGTAAGTTTTCTTAGGGCAAGAACCATGTCCTTCTATTTCTTTTCCTCTCAGGAGTTAAAAATCACTCACTGAACACTCCAGAGATGAATGAAATCAATCCCACTGCTGTCTACAGGCCAGCCCTTCCTAATCCTTCACCTGAAATAAGCATCTGCCTCACCAGGAAAGAATACAGCCTCAGGGAACCAAGTGCTACCCTGGAGAGAGCATAAAGCCACTTCCGGTCGCTCTGCAGTCAGCCCCAGTCCACCTCCCTGCAGCTCCTCATCTGCAGGACAGCACATGCTGCAATGCTGTAAGGATTCAAGGACATGACACAGGTGACTGGGCACAGAGGCTGGCATCGGGGGCCCTCAGCCCACTACTCCACAGGAGCACACCTTCACTGAGCCACGGAGCTGGCTGCGCTGGGGGGACCATCCCACACCACCACTTGCTTCTGCCTGTTATGGAATTCTTTCTTTTTTTTTTTTTTCGGAGTTCTTTCTTGACCCGCCTACCCTGTATCTTCTGAGGCCAAGTCTGCTGGATAATTAAGAATAACGCAGGCAGGACTTCCCTGGTGCTCTCAGCACAGGGCCCGGCTCCATCCCTGGTCAGAGAGCTAGACTGCACGTGCAGCATCTGAGGCTTCGCATGTCACAACTGAAAAGAGAAAAAGACCCCACCCGACCACAGACCCCGCATTCCACGATAAAGACTGAAGGCCCCGTGTGCAGCAACCAAGACTCGGTGCAGCCAAATAAACAAATATTAAAAAAAAAGAATAACAAGATGAGATTCTTTGGCTAGTACCCTTGCCCCAGCTCCAACACTCATTGGAAGGACAAATAAATTTTTACCTAAACCAGAGATCTTTGAACTTTTTTGTAAAAGGCACACGGTGGGGAGGCGCCCGAGATCCCCACAATCGCTCTTCTCCGTGTATCCACAGCTTCGTGGATACTCGCGGATACAGCTGGAGCTGGAGGCTTTGTTATAACCACAAATATAAAGGAAAGATGAGAAGACGGTGCGTTCATCATCAGGTAACAGAACGTCCCATCTTCCCAGCAGACTCTCTGTTGCATGCTCTGATGAAGAAGCTGCCATGCTGCAGGGGCCCCCACCACAAGGAACTGAGGCTCACAGTCCTACAACCCAGAGGAACGGAATCCGGGAACAACCACCTGTGCTTGGAAGCAGACCCTTTCCCAGGTGAGCCCTGAGATACTGAGAGCCCAGCCAACACTCTGACTGCAGCCTGTGAGAGACCCTGACGTGCAGGACTCAGCTAAACTGTGCCCAGATTCCTGATCCACAGAAACCCTGAGGTTGTAAATGTTTGCTGTGTTAAGCCACTAAGTTTTGAGGTCATTTGTTACTGAGCAACAGATACTAGATAAGTAATAACAAGGCCAGACAGTACGTTCTTCAGGCTCTGGAAGCTGCATGGCTTCTGGGGCAACTACTCAGTGCTACTCCAGCGCAAAAGCAGCCAGACAGGACACGTAAATGGACGCCCATGCCGTGTTCTAATAAAACTTTATTGATGGACACCAAACTCAGACTTCACATCATTTTCACATGTCACAAAATATTGTTCACCTTTTCATTTTTTCTTATCTCACAGGCCACACAAAAGCAGGGAGCTGAATGGATTTGACCTGCAGGCTATAGTTTGTGGAGCCCTGACTTAACACAACTAGAGTCTGTTTAAACCATGATTTTGATAACTCTCAGACCTGAATTTATATAACAATATGCGTATAACAGCACAATGAAACATGAATAAAATACACTTTACTGACGGGTAATAAAATTCCACATAAACATTTCTCGGCATATATTTTGTAAATGTCCAAGTCAGAGAGAGTGAGATAGAAACAACCCTGTGGAGATGACAGAAGAGCTGCCGACTGAACCTCTACGTCCTGATACCCAGGAGAGACGCAAAGCTAATCATCCTGATTTACGCAGCTCCAGGCAAGCGAGAGGCTCTTTCTTGGAGGGGAGGCAGAAAAGCTGCCAGGAGACTGGTGGCTGAGGGCAGCAACACGCACCCTGAAGGAGGAAGCGCTACACAGAGGCCGGACAAGCGGGTGGGAAACATACACGTGAGAAATGCACAGACGTGAGACAGAAAGAAGAAACAGACTCAAAGAAAAGCCAAAGAGCGATCGATCATCCAGGTCTGGATGTTGAAAACTTAATTTTTATTCTAAACGGTACCAAGGGATGAAGAATCTAGAAATGATTTCACATGAACAGTTAAGAGAACGAGAAGACCTGCCCTAGATAAAACTATCGTCCGAGGCCTAATGCAAGGTATGGCAGAAACAACAGAATTACTTTGTTCTTTAGTGGACGGGGCCCAGGACTAGGATTTACGTGCAGAGGTTGCTGCTGCTGCTAAGTCGCTTCAGTTGTGTCTGACTCTGTGCGACCCCATAGATGGCAGCCCACCAGGCTCCCACGTCCCCGGGATTCTCCAGGCAAGAACACTAGAGTGGGTTGCCATTTCCTTCTCTAATGCATGAAAGTGAAAAGTGAAAGTGAAGTCACTCAGTCGTATCGTCTGACTCTTAGAGACCCCATGGACTGCAGCCCACCAGGCTCCTCTGTCCATGGGATTTTCCAGGCAAGAGTACTGGAGTGGGGTGCCATTGCCTTCTCCAATGTGCAGAGGTTAGAGGAAGCTAATTTCAACTTCTTTTTAAGGGGGGAGAAATTCTACCTGCTAAAGTTCAAAAATGGAAGGGGATTCCTTGAAAATATACAACAGTGCTATCTGTTCACTGATGGCTCAGACAGAAAAGAGATGCCCATCTGGGTAACTGGTGAAGGGATTCTTATACCAAGGAGAAAGTTCTCATCTCATTCTAAACCCTTATCACAGTTTGAAATCTGATAACCAGAAAAACACATTTGTCTTCACTTTAGGCTACCTGTAGATAACAACAGGCAAACAGATAATTTGGATAATACATTATTTTGAAGCATCTCAAATAAAAACTAAAGGAATAATGCAGAGATTGGGGAAGAGCGCAATAATTAAGGAACGGAGGAATTCAACAATCAGAAAAAGCACTGGCTAATTAAGACATCTGGAGACAAGATAATGATACATTTATCTGAATGGTACATATTTTGTAAAGAATAGACTATTTATGAAAGACTTTACACCAGGAAAGACAGTCAGAATGACTGTCTTGGGAGGAAAAAGTAATGTCGGATAATTCAGCTATTACACTGTTTGTAAACGTGTAGTAATGAAACAAAACAAAACCCCCTGGATCACAGTTAACACCACGCTTTACATAAAACTATTAATAACAAGACAGTGAATAATTAATGGATTAAAGGGAAGGAGTCCTATTTAAACTCTTGAGAAATCTACTCTAGTTTCAAGATTTTAGATAATCTGATTCAGACTCTTTCTCTTGCTAAAATCAGAATGCCAACTAACTGATCTAAGGGCAATAAAACAATTTAAATTTGAACATCATCTGGTTCAGAATACTCCTGCCATCGAGACCAGCAACATACTGTCTCTCTAGAGGCAGAGCTGTGGTGGAAAGGAAAACTGTGAGAGAAGACTGACTGTGTGTGTGGGATCAAAAAGAGGGAACCAGTCAGGGGAGCCGCTGCTAAACCTTGTCAGGTTAGGTGTGCCCTTTCGTTTGTCACCACGACAGGTACGACCTTGCACGGGCCCTAAATTCTCAAGACTGTGGTCAAGGTTTCCTATACTTCGGATGCATTTTCAAACTGTCCAAAAGCACATTTAAAATAAGCAAAGTCATGTTGAGAATTTTAACAATAGGCACGATTTAAATTTGATTTTAACAAGAAATATTTCTCATCACTTAGTTCTGATATTGAATAAGCCAGAATAGTGAGAAATTATTTAATTCTTAATCTATCCTGTAAAAGGCACATTCTAAAAAATTTAGCAGTTTTGCTGAAGTAAAATTGAGGTACAATAAACTCAACATGTAAAGTGCACAATCTGATAAATGCAGTCTCTCTCTCACACACACAGACACAGCTGTGAGCCCACGCGCACCGTCCAGGGCATGGCCGCCCCCATCACCTGCGAGGCTCCTGTGACCCTGTCACGGCTCCTGCCCTCCCCCGTCCAGCCCCTCCGTCAATTCCCACACTCGAGCCAGTTACACGTCTACAGCCTCTTGAGTAGAGGGGAGCGTGGGTCCCCGTGGAAGGACCCTGAGAGCTGACTGTGCGTCTTCCTCCCAGCGCTCCCCAGAGGGACCTCCAGCCTCTCAGCAGAGTAACCGCTCGCGGGGCAAAGGGGGATGTCGGACCTTCGGGGGCCTCTGGTCTCTGGTTCTGAACCGACACGAATTCTAGGAGACCCATCGGCCAGAGAGGGGCTTGAGGAGGCCCAGTTCCAGCGCAGGTTCATCTCCACAGTGGATGCAGCCGTCCCTGACCCTGTCCTGGGATTCCCGCCCCAGGGCCGGACGCGAACTTGGGACAGAGACCCTGGGCAGCTGGCGGGAGCCCGCACCGGAGCCCGGACCTAAGGAGT
>NW_011494785.1:11397689-11412508 GCF_000754665.1 Bison bison bison
GGCCATCGGAACCGCCTCCGCCTGGGAAATGGCGAGTCAGAAAGCGGCGGGGTGTCTCCGGGGCTGCTGAGGCTCAATCCCCAGCGAGGACAAGAAAGCGGCGGGAGTGCAGCTTCCCACTGCAGCGCCCTTGAGCTCGCCCGCCTGACCCGAGCAGAAGACAGCGGATCATTATAGATTTAGGCAGGTGGGAGCTCCAGGTGCAGCTGCTGGACCAGACGTGGTTTCATCGCTTGAGTAAATGAATACAAGCTCTGGTTTTCCTCCACCCTGTCCATCAGTCCCACCAAAAGGAGCTCCTCTCAGCTGGTAGAGCCAGCCATGTACCCTCACTGTCCTGCCTCCAGGGTTATCCATTCTCCAGCCCTATGTCGTAATTCAGTTCACAAAGCTCTTGATTGCCTTTCTCCTTCACAGACAACCACGCTGGTCCGCTGCATTGGTGGCTTTAGGCTGACTGGACCTGTTGAGCAAGAAGTAGCGATGACTTGAGACTCACTGGTGGGACCCTGTGTCACACAGGGTGGGGACGGATCTGCCCCAAATCCAGGGGCCTCCACCCTAGTGGGTTTCTAGGAGTCCAGTGGTGCAGGGCACCTCGAGACAGCTCTCCCAAGGTGAAGGGTATGTTGGTGCAGCTGGCCTCTCCTACCACCAAAACAAGGGGCACGATGCCTGGCGGGCCTCAGGACGTGGGAAGCAGGTGTGTTACTCCAGCCAGTTTACCAAGCGACTTGAAAAGCTGCTGTTGAGTGGAGTCCAGAACAAGAGAAGGGTCCAGGCCACTGTGAAGCTGCTCTCTCACTTGGTTCCTCTGATTCAGCAGACCCAGGGGCACTGGAAGTGGCAGACAGGTGCTGTTTGGAGCCTTGGGTAGCCCTGAGTGGTGACCTAGAGCGCTCAGGTTCTGGAGCAAATCCCTGCCATCTTCTGAGGATAACCACTCCCCTTTTGAGAAAGAGCTCTTGGTCTGCTGCTTGGCCTGAACATTTAACTCTGGGCTCCCAAGTTACATGCCACCGAGATGCCCATTTATCTGGTCCATTAAGCTGTGGAGTTGGGAGTGCACAGCAATACTCCACCATCAAGTGGAAACAGCAAACACGAGACTGGACTGAGCAGGTGCTGAAGATGCCATGAGCTGCGTGGAGACGCGGCCTAAATGCTCACGGTCCCCTTTCCGGCTCTGCCGCCCTCTCTCCACCAGTCTGCATCTATGGATGGCCACACGGGGAGACCCTGCTGTGGCTGAAAGAGGGACAGAAGACTCAGGCTTGGCTCACAAACAGCTCTGCACGATGTGCAAAGGTGAGCGCAAACCTTCCCAGTGGGCAGAACCCTGAGCGGTGCGCCTAGTCGTTCTCTGCCCTTGGAAGGACACACGGCCAGTCCTGTAATTTTGTTTTCATTAATGGGTTGTGGCCAACAATTTGGCTGGCCAGGGACTTGGAATATGAGTGGAAAGTTGGTGACAAGGAAATCTACTTGACAGAGGTGTCTGGGGGAAAGCTTTGTTGACAGACCTCTCTGGGCAAAAATGTGAGGTATCTGTGTCCTATGTGAGTGCTCACTGCAGGATGACCTGAGCAGAGCAGGGTTTTAACAGTCAAATGCATATGCTGGTCTGTCGGCCTCTCTCCAGCGAACCCTGTCATCAGCCAGCGGACTCATGGGCAAGGTGGCCATGGAGGCAAGGCTGGAGCTGAGGTCTGGACTCAGCAGCAGGATTTCCACTCACCAAGGCTCATCTGGCTTCAGGCCACTGCGTGGAGACCAACACTGAGAACCTTATCTGGCACCAACTCCCAGGGTCATCAGCCAGCTTCTGGTGGCAGGTTGATTACACCAGATTGTTGTCATTGTAGAAGGGACAGATTTTCACTCTAACTAGAGCAGGCACTACGGATATGGACTGCTTTTCCTGCAAGCAATATTTCTGCCAAAACTGTGATCCACAGGCTTAAAAAATTCCCTATGCACTATCATGGTATCTGGACAGCACTGTTTCTGATCAAGGAACTCACTTCATAGCAAAAGAAGTACAGCAATAGACCATGCTCATGAAATTCACTGGTCTTAATCGTGTTCTGCAGCCTTCTGAGGCAGCTGGCTTGATATCATGGTAGAATGATCATTTGAAAATTCAGTTATCATGCAAGTTAGGGTGGCAAGTTTCTCCAGAAGGCGAAAACCCTCAGAATCTCCATCCAGTATATGGTGCCGTTTCTCTCATAGCCAGCATTCACGAGTCCAGAAATCAAGCAGCAGACACGGGAGTGGGGCCACTTACTCTTATCCATCGTGATTCACTAGCAAAATGTTTGCTTTCTGTTCCCATGACTTTATGGTCTGCTGGCCTAAAGGTCTTAGTTCCAGGGGAAGTAATGCTTCCTCCTAGAGATTTAACAGTGACTCCACTGAACTGGAAATTAAGATGGCCACCGAGCCACTTCCTTATGCCTCTGAAGCAAGCGGCAGCAGGAGCTGTGACAGCGGCTGGGATGAACGGCCCTTACTACCACGGGACGCTGGACTACTATTCCACAAGGGAGGCAAGGACGAGCACGCCCGGAACACAGGAGATGCATCGGGGCGTCTGCTGCTGTCACCACGCCCTGTGATGGCCAACTGAAAAAGCAGCAGCTCAACGCAGGCAGGACTACCAGCGGCCAGATTCTCTGGGAATGAAGGCTGCGGTCACCCCCCAGTCTGAGGTACTTGCTGAAGGCAAAGGGAATACAAAGTGGGTGGTGGAAGAAGGCAGTTACAGATACCAGCTATGACCCCAGGTTACACAGACTCTACAGACTGGTGACATAGACCCCGTTTCTATGTAAGCATTTACAGAAATGGGGACTTTACTGACAGGAGTATTTCTTCCCTGTTTTGTTATGAATATGTGTGTGTATAAATAGATGTTTGTTTTTTTCCCTGCCTTATTCCTTCACATATACAATAAGATGTGCTGACTTCATACCATAGTATTTAAGTATTTTAAATTTATACTATAGTATTTAAGTTATGGGATTTCAAAGGGAAGAGAGAACATTACCATACCACTCAAGGACTTTATGTTCTCTTCTGGGGAAGGGGTTAATTGGTTGGCGGTAGAGCCATATTATGTTAGGTGGAATTACAATCTTGTTATTATCTTTATTGGAGACCAAGTATAGTTTAAGGAGATGCAAATGGCGGTCAGGGCGATGGGGATGGGCTTGTGATGGTTAACTTAAAGTGTCACTTGACTGGGTCACTGGTTGAGAGTAAACATTATTTCTGGGTGTGTCTGAGAAAGTATGTCTGGACGACACTGGTATTTGAATCCCCTTCCCAATGTGGTGGCACCAGCCAATCCATAGGTGCCTGAACAGAAAGAAAAGCAGAGAAGAGGGCCTAGCCCCTTCCGGCCTGCCTGCTCAACCTGGGACACTCGTTTTCTGTGATTCACACCACTGGCTCCTCTCGTTCTAAGTCCATCGCGCTTGGACTAGACTTGCTGCGGCTCCCACAGACCTCCAGCTCTCAGAGGCAGGTCATGGGCCTCTCAGCTGACATAACTGGGTGAGCTAACTCCTTAGGATAAGTCTTTTACTTATGTGTATGTATATCCCATTGGTATTCTTTCCCTGGAGAGCCCTAATATGGTCAGTAGCTTTATTTTTAGTCATTCCAGGGAGCATACAGAGCTACTGCACTGAGGCTGGATTTGCATTTCCCTGAAGACTAATGATGTTGGTCACTTTTTATGTGCTCATCTGCCACTCATGTATCTTCTTTGGCGGACTGTTCAAACCTTTTGCCCTTTTAAAAACAATGGAGGGTTTTTCCCTTGAGTTTTGAGAGCTCTTCATGTATTCTGGATACCAGTTCTTTATCAATAGACATAATTTGTAACCCTATCACAGTCTGTGGTTTGTCTTTCCAGCCTCTTGAAAGTTTCATTGGAAAAGCAGAAGCTCTTAATTTTGATAAGTCTAATTTATCAATGTGTGCTTTTACAGATTGCACGTTTTGTGCCTTTGCCTAACCCAAGGCCAAAAAAATTTTTCTTTCAGAAGTTTTTATAATTTTAGGCCTGTGATACATTTAAACTCTTTCTATAGCAAGAAGTATTTAGCAGAGTTCATTTCCCCCCACACAATAGCCAATGGTTCCAGCATCATTTGTTGAAAACCTATCTTTTCTTCACAAAACTGATACTGAACTTCATAAAAGAAAAACCCAGTTCCCTAAATTTCTGTGGCTCTACTTCTGGACTCTATTCTACTTCATCAGTGATTTGTCTGCCTTGATATGAACACCACAGTGTCTTAGTTGCCATAGCTTATGAGTCTTCAAATCAAATTTCGTCTACTTTTTCAAAGGTGATTTGGCTCTTCTAGGTCCTATGCATTTAGACCCAAGTTGTCAATTTCAACTAAAAAAAAAAAAGCCTGTTGGGATTCTAATTGTGTTGAATCTGTTAGATCAATTTGAAGAGAAATAACATCTTAGGTAAGTAAATTGAGTAGTTTCCTTCTACATGTCCTTATCAGTGCTTAACTAACTAATACTTGAAGGATTCCTCCCACAGAGCTCCGGACTTCTCTTTCTGCAGCCTCCTCCTCTCCAGCACTCTGCTCTGCGGATTCCAGCCTCGCCCACCTTGCTGAGTCGTCATTTCCGTCACAGCTCCACGGCGTTTCCCCGTTGAACTGTAGCCTGCATCCTCTCTTGAGGCCTAAACTCGGAAGTCACAGGGGCTCACCTCGTTTATTTCCCGTCTCTCAGCATTCACTGGGCTTCACTGCTGGAGTTCAAAGTCTTCAATACTGTTGTTTCATATATTTTTACCCATTTAAAAAACTGTTCAGGAAGGGAAGTAAACCTGGTCCCTGTTACTCCATCGTGGTAATCGGTGGAAGTCTCAATGGTTAATGTCAAATCTGTTCTCAAAGTTACAAAATTCAAGTAAAAATTGGACAAAAACATAACGAGTAATCAGTATACTGCTTTATCATGCTTCATTTATTTGTTCATTAACTCATTTCATTCTGAAAACATTCACTGAATTCTGCGTGGTGAGCCCTCCAAGCGCACATGGTGAGGACCAAAGCCTGAGTCACCCCAGCTCTCAGAGCTCACAATCCAGTGGGAGAGACACACTCGTCAAATAATACAAACAAAAATGCAGCGCTGCACTTGTGCTAACTGCTCTGAAGGAAAGGAACAGAATAAGGCTATGATAACCTACAAGACGGTGACCTCAGGGTATTTGTTTCTACTGGGTTTATATCCATGATCTGAAAAATAACTACTGTTTCTTTATGTTTAAGTCACAAAGAAATTACATGATGTATACACTGGGAAAAAGTACCCAGCAAATAAACACCAAGTTGTGTTCTCTGGTGGCTCAGAGGGTAAAGCGTCTGCCTGCAATGCGGGAGACCCGGCTTCAATCTCCTGGAGAAGGAAATGGCAACACACTCCAGTACTCTTGCCTGGAGAATCCCATGGACGGAGGAGCCTGGTAGGCTACAGTCCACGGGGTCGCAAAGAGTTGGACACGACTAAGCGACTTCACTTTCTTTTTTTTCTTAAGACAGTATGGTAAATGCTTTGGAGCACACAAAGTTACAACACTATGAAAAGTAAGATCTAACTGGGCACCTAAAGTATAAAGAGATATAAAGGTTATAAAGCTACATCCTATGGAAATATAATTGGCAATTTACTGTTATACACCATTTTTGTCTATGCCATTAAAAAAATCATTTTTTCTTTCAGCCAGATTGCAGAAATTTGATCAGGTCCTTAGAGAAAACAACACATTTATTTTATTTTGTCAGGTCTTACCTAGATATCTCAGCTTGGGAGTTCTTCTCGCCATCAACAGTGAACGGAGATGCTCCAGTTAGTAATTCATACATTAGAACACCTAAACTCCACCAGTCAACTGCCTATAAAATAACAGACATTTCGTTTTCTTGAATATTAACTAATTATATCTCATAAAAAAAGAAAAATGAACAAAATACAGCTATATAAAGTGACTCAGTTCTATATATATATATATACGTGTGTGTATATACACACACACATACACATTCCTTCCCACACTCTTTTCCATTCGATCTAGCACAGGGCACTGAGCGCAGTTCCCTGTGCTGTGCGGTAGGACGTTGCTGTTAACCAGTCTAGACATGACAGTTTTCATCTGCTAACCCCAAACCCCCAATCTGTCCTCTCCGTCTCCCTCAAAAATTTTCTTAAAAGTGAAATTTTAAAATTTTAACTAAGCAAAATATTTAGACTTTTGATAATAGGGTGAAAAAGTATTAATCAGCATTTTTGTTGATTATTCAGTTCTGATAAATATGAAATTTCTTAAAGTCAAAGAATGAAAATGAAAAATAACCCATCAAAAGGAGTTACTTTTTCATAACCACCTAAATCAATTCCTCTTACAGGACACATCACATAAATCTAACAGTCTTTAGTTTGTGGGACGAATGGAAAGGCTGAAAATAATATAAAATGTGGTCTACTTTAGAAAACAATTTATAAAACCAGTTAACTGAGAGCATAACAAATTATATATTTAATTTACATATAGCAATTTATATATATATTTACTAAATTTAAAGAATCTTGATATATTGAAAATTAGTTCTTTGACAATTAGGCAAATCAAGTTCAATACCTGCTGAATATATGAGCTGACACCAATGAGAAATTAACTGAAGCTAAAATTTTAAACTCTGCTTCCAAATTTCAGGGCCAAGGTTTCAGAGAGATGATGTAGAATTGGTGAGCCCAGAGTTATTTTAAAGAAAATATGTAACAATAACATATAAACCAAATCCCAGTTGTTTTATTTAGACAAGCAGTTTTACTGTCATCTGAGTCAGGATCCATGCTCTTTAATACATGACTGGTCATTAGCAAGGTGACCACTGATTCTCCGCCCTTAAGACATTCCCACCGTGTATGTAAGATTTCGAAAGGGAATGAGGAAGATGGGGAGATGAGGAGTGAAAAATACAGAATTCTTTATTTTGAGAATGTTATTAATAAAGCAAAAGTGTTACGAAGGAACTAAACAAATCTAACAAATCTGTACCCTTTAATCCAAGACTTTGTGCTTATTTGTGTCCAACTCTTTGTGACCCTCTGGACTGCAGCCTGCCAGGCTCCTCTGTCCATGAGACTTTTCAGGCAAAATGCTGGAGTGGGTTGCCATTACATGAAGAAGAAATATCTGACCTAGATTCTAAAACTACTCAGAATGCCTCATCTACAGTTTTGACTCTGCACATTCAAAGGGAAGCGAGGAGGGTAAAAAAAACCAAGCTTTTTCTTAGAGGGCTTAGGAAAACAAACTTAGACCGTCCTGAATGCAAAGCTGCATGACTCCAGTGGGAACAGGAGGGGCTGTCTGGGCGCCCATGACCCCTCTGCACTGCACTGTGGCTCAGCTGTGTCCTAAAAGGCCAGATCACATGCAACCAAAGTGATTTTTATTTTAATCAGGGTTACAACTGATGCTTTGCTCAAGACATGACACAATGGAAATAACAGAAAAATTATTATTTCAGGAATTAGTCGATTTTGTGGTTTCCCTTAACAAGAGTATTACTCTCTAAAACAAAAAATTATCCTCATCAACAAAACTTGGAAAAAAAGGGAAATCTAGAATGTCTTAAACTTTCTATTATCTTTTCCCTCCAAAATACTAGATATCATAATATGCTTGTGTATGCAAAGGAAAGGGGAAAAAAAAGGAAACACCAGAAGAGCCCAAGTTACTAAGTAGGTTCTTTTTGTATGTGTGTGTGTAGCAGAGTTTTCCTGAAGTATAAAAAGGACAGAGAAAGCCTCTGACACAGACATCAGAAGGGAGAGTGCCCCACTCACTGGCCTTGTCAGGGCCTTATGTACTTGTTATCTTAAGACAATATTGTGGGCATGGATCTGGTAAGACCTTCCAATTGTTAGTCCTAATCTTGTCAACTGAAGACATCTGTTGTGGGAGTGGGTCTAGTAAAAGTACAAGTAGGATTCTTATTATACATTTTATGGAGATACATCAGGAAGTGTCAAAAACAGAACATACCTTGTCATGTCCTGAGTCTCCCCCTCTGACAATATCTGGTGCCATGTATTCAATGGTTCCACAAAAGGAATATGCTCTTTCAGCCTTAAAACAATCAAACAAAGAAAAAGAGATTTAATTTTAAGCTAGTATGAAAATTGACAAAAAGAGTTAACACCACATGGCAATGTCAAGACATACCACAGCAGCAAAGCAGTGGCAGAATCCACCTGACAGACTCTTCTCACCAGGACAAGCTGGTGTGCACACATCTGTATACTGGGTTGGCCAAAAGCTCGTTCAGGTTTTTGGGTTACTCTCTTACAGAAAAATCCAAACAAACATTTTGGCCACCCCAACGGTATGGGGTCAATGGGTAAACCTTTTAAACCCTGAAACCCTGCTATCATTCATTAATCCATCCACCCATGAAGCCACTCGCTCACTCTTCTTGTCTGTACATGTATATATTCCAATCACTGATTTTTTACAACTGTTCTCGTAAGAAGACAAAAAGCCCTAGAAGGGGAACTGTATGGACGTAGCTATATGCTCAGACGCTGTCGTGTCCGACTCTTTGCGACCCTGTGGACTACAGCCCACCAGGCTCCTCTGTCCGTGGGATTCTCCAGGCAAGGATATTGGAGTGGTTTGCCATTTCCTCCTCCAGGGGATCTTCCTGACCCAGGGACTGAACCCATGTCTCTTACATCTCCTACACTGGAAGGCCGATTCTTCACCACTAACTTTTAGGGTGAATGACTTTATTTCCAGATCAGCAAGACTGGAAAAACACTGGGAACCTTAAGGGAAAAGGAAGATCAAATGTTAAGAAGGGAAAACGGGAACCCAAAGATGGAAAAGGGTGTAAAGAGGTTTTCAGATCTTATCATCATGTTTCAGTCTGGCACTGCCAATGGTGGGCTCAGTGCTGATGAGCAGAGCTGCCCTAAAAGAACACTGTCTCTTAAAGGCAGTTGTTTCTCTTTTGTAGGGCTAATATATCAACCTGAAAATAAATTTTAAAAAATCAAGTAATTAAAAAAATGACCAATTGGATCATATCTCAGTGTAATAAAGGAGAAAAATATCTGAATTCTTATGCAGATATATTAAATAGGGGAAAAATAATTCTTCTTTAATAATATACATTCATTTGGCTACATCTGAAATTTTAAAGGCATTTCAGTTCAGTTCAGTTCAGTCGCTCAGTCATGTCCGACTCTTTACCACCCTGTGGCCCACCTCGCTCCTCCGTCCATGGGATTTTCCAGGCAAGAGTACTCGAGTGGGTTGCCATTGCCTTCTCGCAGGCCTCCCTATCCATCACCAACTCCCGGAGTTTACTCAAACTCATGTCCATTGAGTCGGTGATGCCATCCAACCATCTCATTCTCTGTCGTCCCCTTCTCTCCTGCCTTCAATCTTTCCTAGCAGCAGGGTCTTTTCTAATGAGTCAGTTCTTTGCATCAGGTGTCCAAAGTACTGGGAGTTTCAGCTTCAACATCAGTCCTTCCAATGAATATTCAGGACTGATTTCCTTTAGGATAGACTGGTTGGATCTCCTTGCTGTCCAAGGGACTCTCAAGAGTCTTCTCTAACACCATTGTTCAAAAGCATCAATTCTTGGGCACTCTGCTTTCTTTATACTCCAACTCTCACATCCATACATGACTATTGGAAAAACCATAGCTTTGACTAGATGGACCTTTGTTGGCAAAGTAATGTCTCTGCTTTTGAATATGCTATCTAGGTTGGTCATAACTTTCCTTCCAAGGAGCAACCGTCTTTTAATTTCATGGCTGCAGTCACCATTTGCAGTGATTTTGGAGCCCCCAAAAATAAAGTCAGCCACGTTTCCAGTGTTTCCCCATCTATTTGCCATGAAGTGATGGGACTGGATGCCATGATCTTAGTTTTCTGAATGTTGAGCTTTAAGCCAACTTTTTCATTCTCCTCTTTCACTTTCATCAAGCGGCTCTTTAGTTCTTCACTTTCTGCCATAAGGGTGGTGTCATCTGCATATCTGAGATTACTGATATTTCTCCCAGCAATTTTGATTCCAGCTTGTGTTTCATCCAGCCCAGCGTTTCTCATGATGTACTCTGCATGTAAGTTAAATAAGCAGGGTGACAATATACAGCCTTGACATACTCCTTCCCTGATTTGGAACCAGTCTGATGTTCCATGTCCAGTTCTAACTGTTGCTACCTGGGTTACACGTGGGTGTCATTAAAATACATTACAAAACTATTTTAGAGGAAGTTTTCCAATTTACACTCTATTTTTCTACCACCAGCAAGGTTCCATCTTCTTATTTACCAATTTTAAATGTAAAGAACACCATCCTAGTAATGTGAGGGAAGTGGCTCTCGTTGTTTAGTTGCTGAGTCATGTCCACCTCTTTGCAACCCCATGGACTGTAGCCCACGAGGTTTTCTGTCCATGGGATTTCCCAGGCAAGAATACCGGAGTGGGTTGCCATTTCCTTCTCCAGGGGATTTTCCTGACCTAGGGATTGAACCTGCATCTCCTGCATTGCAGGAGGACTGTTTACTACTGAGACATCTGGGAAGCTCCAATACAGAAGTGATAAAATTCCCAATTTTATTGGCTGAACAATTAAGCTCAGAGATAATGACTGTAATGAATTTATTTAAACCGTGTGATAACAAATGTATTGAAACTACTTAATTATGATACATATAGGTCAATAATTTTATATAAATAAAAATAATTGTATAATTTTATATGGTTTATGGCTCATTTCTTTTTATGTAATATATATACTGAAAGATTACTATTCCCCAAAAAACTAAAAGAAATAATTCAGTTATACTTAGATGTGGAGAAGATTTTCTTGTTAGCTGGCAGAACAAAATCTCACTGAACAGCTAATATGAACCAGACACCAAATGTCATTATCTTTCTGCTTCATCACTTCAGTACCAAATACTAATTTCATAGCAAACTACTAGAAAGATTAAAGAGTAAAGCTAGACAAAACTGATTTCATATAAATTTGAGTATAAACAGTGATGAATTGGAAACATTTTGTTAGATATGCTTAGACTGGAGAAAGTGTGCATTAGGAGGCATTCGTCTCCTCACTGAATTATTAAAAACCAAATACTACAAAATTACTTAAAAAAACCCCAAACTTCATAAAAATAAATACAGTGTTTCCACTGATAGTTTGTTGTTGTTCAGTTGCTCAGTCATGTCCGACTCTTTGCAACCCCATGGACTGTGGCACCCCAGACCTCCCTGTCCCTCACCATCTCCTGGAGTTTGCCCAAGTTCATGTCCACTGCATTGGTGATGCCATCCAACCATCTCATTCTCTGTTACCCCCTTCTCCGCCTTCAACCTTTCCCAGCATCAGGGTCTTTTCCAATGAGTCAGCTCTCTGCATCAGGTGGTCAAAGTATTGGAGTTTCAGCTTCAGCATCTGTTCTTCCAATGAAAATTCAGGGTTGATTTCTTTAGAATTGACTGGTTTGATCTCCTTGCTATCCAAGGGACTGTCAAGAGTCTTCTCCAGCACCACAATTCGGAAGCATTAATTGTTTGGCACTCAGTCTTCTTTATGGTCCAACTCTCACATCTGCACATGACTACTGGAAAAACCATAGCTTTGAGTATATGGACCTTTGTCAGCAAAGTGACATCTTTACTTTTTAATATGCTGTCTAGATTTGTCATAGCTTTCCTTCCAAGAAGCAAGTATCTTCTAATTTCATGACTGCAATCAGTATCTGCAGTGATTTTGGAGCCCAAGAAGGGAAAATCTGTCACTACTTCCACTTTTTCCCCTTCTATTTGTCATGAAGTAATGGGACCGGATGCCATGATCTTAGTTTTCTGAATGTTGAGTTTTAAGCCAGCTTTTTCACTCTCCTCTTTCAACCTCATCAAGAAGCTCTTTAGTTTCTTTTCGCTTCTGGCCATTAGAGTGGCATCATTCATATATCTGAGGTTGTTGATATTTATATAATATAAATATATATTTATACAATAATATATTATTAAATAGGTAATATATTATTTATTATGCAATAGCCCTTTTTGGAATATTAAGCAAAAATCATTATATAACTGACAAAAATAAACAAGTAAAAATTACTAAGTCAGAGTATTTATCATTTAATCTCTTGTTTTGCAAATTCCAGTAAACTGTTTAATTACTTTTTAAATTGAAGTTAGTTGATCTGCAATGTTTCAGGTGTGCAGCAAAGTACATATATTCGTATATATATGGGTTTCTCTGGTGGCTCCCTGGTAAAGAATCCGACTGCCAATGCAGGCAATGTAGGTGCAATCCCTGGGTTGGGAAGATCCCCTGGAGAAGGAAATGGCAACCCACTCTAGTATTCTTGCCTGGGAAATCCCATGGACAGAAGAGCCTGTGAGGTACAGTCCATGGGATCGCAAGAGTCGGTCACAGCTTAGGGACTAGACCATAACAATCATGTTACAAACCATTCTGGAACTATGTATATTTTAAGTATGCGACAATGTTTACATTTTACAACTTATAAAAATCTGCACTCTTCTACAAAATGCTAGATATTCATCAGTTTCATGTAAAATGAGTGTGAAACATATGGATCTTATGATTACTGTGGGAAAGATCTGATAGTCACCACCACTTTCCATGTCTGTTTTTTTTTCCTTCTTTATCTGACAATGAGAACTATGCCATAATGTAGCTCAGTTCTCCAATGTCTTGACATACAGGAACCTCAGAACCACATTAAACCCTCAAAGGTATTTCTTCTATCTTCTTTAATAGATTTCTGAGCTCTTTTAAAATTCACTTTAGCTATTTTTGAGGGGGGTGGGGGATGTAGGTAGTGTCTACACTAATAATTAAAAGATAATTATTTATTTTATAAAAATTCTAAGAGACAGAAAAATTAAGCTTAAGTAATGAGAACTTCCAGTCCCTGAGGAATAACAGTAAACAAAGATAAAACATTTCTTAAGCCTCTCTGTTACTCTGAAACATTGCCATTTTAGCCCTTGCAATTCTGTATCTGCTTTCTCTTTCTCTGTTCCAAATGGAAGTCTTACTCCCTCCAGGTTCAAGCTTCTAACGTGTCAGTCTGAATTTCCTAAGGCTATCTTTCATTGTAAAAAAAAAAAAAAGGCCCCAATTTTACTTTTGAATTTGTCTTTATCTACCTAGGAAGGTGCTTATTATCTATGCCCAGAAATTAAACTGATGAAGTGTGATAGGGGAACGTCTCTGGTAGGGGCAAGAAGATTTCAAGGTAATATGTTGTAAACTATGTTATAAAAAGGCTAGGATAGTATAGCTAAATTGTATTACGATTACTGTTTATTTACTTAAAAATCAACATTCTTCTCAAGGAGACAGGCAATCGGCCTATCCAGCATTTAAGTTCACACTACTTTATAAGCAGCATTAGTGTGAAAGCTACTACAGGGTTAGGATTGTGAAGGAGAATTTAACTGAGTGAGAGCACCAAGCAGTGCATGCACCACCCTGCACATAACGTGGGGCGGTGCTGGGTATAAATAACAGCTGGTCAAGGAGGCTTCACGGTGCCTGAGAGAAGGAGCAGATGACACTGGACAAAGGACTGGTTTCTTTCTAAGGAAGAATCCAACAGGGACTCAACTGTCAGATTCTCAGGTATTTCTCAGTAAACACTAGATGAAATCCTGCCTAGTTTTTATTTGCCAATGTTTTATCTTGATCTTAACTGCTTATAATAGATAAATTTGTGAGTTAAATATACAGTTACCAGAGAAAATCTTATTTCCCCATGCTCTCTTTTTTTCCCATCTGAATTTCGATACATCTCCTCACAAGGAGTATATGTAAAAATGTTGCACTTTTAAGAAGAAACATTGCATTGCTAATCCTCCAAGTCTCTGCTCACAAGACAGACAGGGGAAGCCCCAGTGCCAGCCAAGGCTGCAGGTGCCGAGGGCCAAGGGCAGCGCAGGAGGCAGGCTGCAGCAGCAGAGGGAGGGACGGGAGGCATTCCAGACCTCCACAGTCAGAAGCCTGAACTTCAGTACTTTTGTGCAGACAAAAGAGGAGGCCGTTGGCTCAGATGAGATGGACTGCAATTACCACTCCTGTGTAAACCTTGGAATTTAAGAAAGCTGAAACCTCAGTAAAAGCAAAGTCTAGAAAAAAATAAATTCATCCAGCAGCACAGGTTTGTTTCTGTCTGAGCCCTAAGTTTAAAAACAAACAAATAAGTGTTCTTCTGCTGAAATCCCGAGGCTTGTGCTTCTTATAGATTTGGAACCTATATTTATTCTTTCCCCCTAGAATGGGAAATAGATTCAAGGGATTAGATGTGACAGAGTGCCTGAAGAACTATGGACAGAGGTTGATGACATTGTACAGGAGCAGGAATCCAGACCATCCCCAAGAAAAAGAAATGCAAAAAGGCAAAATGGTTGTCTGAGAAGGCCTTACAAATAGCTGTGAAAAGAAGAGAAGCGAAAAGGAAAGATATATCCATTTGAATGCAGAGTTCAAAAGAATAGCAAGGAGACATAAGAAAGCCTTCTTCTGTGACCAGTGCAAAGAAACAGAGGAAAACAACAGAATGGGAAAGACTAGAAATCTCTTCAAGACAATCAGAGATACCAAGGGAACATTTCATGCAAAGATGGCTCAATAAAGGACAGAAACAGTATGGACCTAACAGAAGCAGATGATATTAAGAAGAGGTGGCAAGAACACACAGAAGAACTA
>NW_011494785.1:11412608-11413308 GCF_000754665.1 Bison bison bison
TCAATAACCTCAGATATGCAGATGACACCACCCTTATGGCAGAAAGCGAAGAAGAACTAAAAAGCCTCTTGATGAAAGTGAAAGAGGAGTGTGAAAAAGTTAGCTTAAAACTCAGCATTAAGAAAACTAAGACAATGACATCTGGTCCCATCACTCTATGGTAAATAGATGGGGAAACAACGGAAATGGTGAGAGACTTTATTTATTTGGGCTCCAAAATCACTGCAGATGGTGACTGCAGCCATGAAATTTCCTTGGAAGAAAAGTTACGACCAACCTAGACAGCATATTAAAAAGCAGAGACATATGTGCGTGGATTTATCTCTGGGCTTTCTATTTTGTTCCATTGATTTATATTTCTGTCTTTGTGCCAGTACCATACTGTCTTGATAACTGTGGCTTTGTAGTAGAGCCTGAAGTCAGGGAGGTTGATTCCTCCAGTTCCATTCTTCTTTCTCAAGACAGCTTTGGCTATTCGAGGTTTTTTGTATTTCCATACAAATTGTGAAATTATTTGTTCTAGCTCTGTGAAGAACACTGTTGGTAGCTTGATAGGGATTGCATTGAATCTATAAATTGCTTTGGGTAGTATACTCATTTTCACTATATTGATTCTTCCAATCCATGAACATGGTATATTTCTCCATCTATTAGTGTCCTCTTTGATTTCTTTCACCAGTGTTTTATAGTTTTCTATATA
>NW_011494785.1:11413408-11414306 GCF_000754665.1 Bison bison bison
ATATTAAGAAGAGGTGGCAAGAACACACAGAAGAACTATACAAAAATGATCTTTATGACCCAGATAACCATGATAGTGTGATCACTCACCTAGAGCCAGACATCCTGAAATGTGAAGTCAAGTGGGCCTTAGAAAGCATCACTACGAGCAAAGCTAGTGGAGGTGATGGAATTCCAGTTGAGCTATTTCAAATCCTAAAAGATGATGTTGTGAAAGTGCCGCACTCAATATGCCAGCAAATTGGAAAACTCAGCAGTGGCCACAGACTGGAAAAGGTCAGTTTTCATTCCAATCCCAAAGAAAGGCAATGTCAAACAATGTTCAAACTATTATACAACTGCACTCATCTCACACGCTAGCAAAGTAATGCTCAAAATTCTCCAACCCAGGCTTCAACAGTACATGAACCGAGAACTTCCAGATGTTCAAGCTGCATTTAGAAATGCAGAACCACCAGAGATCAAATGGCCAACATCCGCTGGATCACTGAAAAAGCAAGAGTTCCAAAAAAACATCTACTTCTGCTTTATTGATTATGCCAAAGCCCTTGACTGTGTGGATCACAACAAACTGTGGCAAATACTTAAAGAGATGGGAATACCGGACCACCTGACCTGCCTTCTGAGGAATCTGTATGCAGGTCAGGAAGCAACAGTTAGAATTGGACATGGAACAACAGACTGGTTCCAAATGGGGAAAGGAGTAAGTCAAGGCTGTATATTGTCATCCTGCTTATTTAACTTATATGGAGAGTACATCATGCGAAAATCCAGGCTGGATGAAGCACAAGCTAGAATCAAGATTGCCGGGAGAAATATCAATAACCTCAGATATGCAGATGACACCACCCTTATGGCAGAAAGCGAAGAAGAACTAAAAAGCCTCTTGATGAAAGTGA
>NW_011494785.1:11415116-11416006 GCF_000754665.1 Bison bison bison
CTTCCTCTGCAATTTTCTGGAAGAGTTTGAGCAGGATAGGTGTTAGCTCGTCTCTAAATTTTTGGTAGAATTCAGCTGTGAAGCCATCTGGACCTGGGCTTTTGTTTGCTGGAAGATTTTTGATTACAGTTTCAATTTCTGTGCTTGTGATGGGTCTGTTAAGATTTTCTATTTCTTCCTGGTCGAGTTTTGGAAAGTTGTACTTTTCTAAGAATTTGTCCATTTCTTCCACGTTGTCCATTTTATTGGCATATAATTGTTGACAGTAGTCTCTTATGATCCTTTGTATTTCTGTGTTGTCTGTTGTGATCTCTCCATTTTCGTTTCTAATTTTATTGATTTGATTTTTCTCCCTTTGTTTCTTGATGAGTCTGGCTAATGGTTTGTCAATTTTATTTATCCTTTCAAAGAACCAGCTTTTGGTTTTGTTGATTTTTGCTATGGTCTCTTTTGTTTCTTTTGCATTTATATCTGCTCTAATTCTTAAGATTTCTTTCCTTCTACTAACCCTGGGGTTCTTCATTTCTTCCTTTTCTAGTTGCTTTAGGTGTAGAGTTAGGTTATTTATTTGACTTTTTTCTTATTTCTTGAGGTGTGCCTATATTGCTATGAACTTTCCCCTTAGGACTGCTTTTACCGTGTCCCACAGGTTTTGGGTTGTTGTGTTTTCATTTTCATTCGTTTCTATGCAAATTTTGACTTCTTTCTTGATTTCTTCTGTGATTTGTTGGTTATTCAGCAGTGTGTTGTTCAGTCTCCATATGTTGGAATTTTTAATAGTTTTTCTCCTGTAGTTGAGATCTAATCTTACTGCATTGTGGTCAGAAAAGATGCTTGGAATGATTTCTATTTTTTTGAATTTACCAAGGCTAGCTTTATGGCCCAGGATG
>NW_011494785.1:11416986-11420450 GCF_000754665.1 Bison bison bison
GATGAAACTTGAGCCTATTATACAGAGTGAAGTAAGCCAGAAGGAAAAACACCAATACAGTATAATAACGCATATATATGGAATTTAGAAAGATGGTAACAATAACCCTGTGTACGAGACAGCAAAAGAGACACTGATGTATAGAACAGTCTTATGGACTCTATGGGAGAGGGAGAGGGTGGGAAGATTTGGGAGAATGGCATTGAAACATGTAAAATATCATGTATGAAACGAGATGCCAGTCCAGGTTCGATGCACGATACTGAATGCTTGGGACTAGTGCACTGGGACGACCCAGAGGGATGGTATGGGGCGGGAGGAGGGAGGAGGGTTCAGGATGGGGAACACATGTATACCTGTGGCAGATTCATTTTGATATTTGGCAAAACTAATACAATTATGTAAAGTTTAAAGATAAAATAAAATTAAAAAAAAAAACAAAAAAGCAGAGACATTACTTTGCCAACAAAGGTCCGTCTAGTCAAGGCTATGGTTTTTCCAGTGGTCATGTATGGATGTGAGAGTTGGACCATAAAGAAAGCCGAGTGCTAAAGTATTGATGCTTTTGAACTGAGGTGTTGGAGAAGACTCTTGAGAGTCTTTTGGACTACAAGGAGATCCAACCAGTGCATCCTAAAGGAAATCAGTCCTGAATATTCATTGGAAGGACTGATGCTGAAGCTGAATTCACCTCCAATACTTTGGCCACCTGATGCAAAGAACTGACTCATTAGAAAAGACCCTGATGCTGGGAAAGATTGAAGGCAGGAGGAGAAGGGGATGACGGAGAATGAGATGACTGGATGGCATCACCGACTCAATGGACACGAGTTTGAGTAAACTCTGGGAGTTGGTGATGGACAGGGAGGCCTGGCATGCTGCAGTCCATGGGGTCACAAAGAGTCAGACACGACTGAGTGACTGAACTGAACTGACTGAACTGAACTGAGGATAGGAAAGTGCGGAATATGGTCCCGTGTGGTGATGCTCTAGAAAACACGACAGAACCAGAGGAATGCCCACAACTTGGCTGCCTCGGGACTCACATAAATAAAGCCCTGGAATGTCTCAAAGCTACATATTAGTGAACTACTATACTGTGTAAATAAAACAGAAGAGTTACTTGAAACACTAGAATAATAATCTAGAAAACACCAGTAATGTTGTAAAAGATGAAAGACATAAGGAAAGGAAAATATCCGTAAAACAATACAGCAGCACAGAAAAAACTAGAAACACATGAAAAACTAATACAGTAGATGCACAGCTGGAAAAATGCAATAAAAATAGACTAAACAGAGGAGACAAAGTGAAAGAGAATATGTAAAGTATAGATATATTTGAGAAAATTATCCTGAATGATGAAGAGTCCCAAGCAGACTAAATAAAAATATATACATGGGTGGCAAATTTCTATCTTGAGTGGTGGTTTTAAGAGGGTTTGCCTTATAATAATAATAGTTCACTAAGCTATACTTTTGTTATTTTGGTATGTATTTTATTTTACAATAAAAAGTTACCAAAAACAGAAACCTAGTCTATTTTTAGTATGTTTATATTCAGCTAAATTATCACTCAATATGCAGGGCAAAATAAAGGCATTTTGATTGAAATGACTTAGCAGCAGCAGCAAGACAAAGACAGAGTTCACTACTTAGTCATCCTTGTTAAAAAGACATTTAAGGATGGGCTTCAGAACTAAACTGAACTCGCAAGAAGAGTAAAATGTAAAAAGCAACAGTGAGCAGAAACAATGGGTAAAAAATGTGAGAAAATCTAAACAAGTTTTGAATTTATAAAATGAAAATAATAATTATACAAATAATAATTATTAACAAAGGGGAATAATTAGCATGGGGAAATATAACACAGGAGAGACTAAAGTAGTAAGTAACAATATATAAAATCATATGGATAACTGAAGCTACAACATTCTAATGTTCTTGTAGTGGTCGTGACCATCACAGACACAATGGCTCCTTTCAGACTGTGAAGTCAGCACACAAGCATGCTTTGTTTTACTGTGCTCTGCTTTACTGTGTCTCAGAGACACTGGGCTTCTTACAGACTGAAGCCTGTGGTACCCTGGACAAACCAGGCGGTTGGCCTCATTTTTCCAACAGCAACGGGCTCACTTCTCGTCTCTGTCACAGTTTGGTAATTCTTCGATGTTTCCAACTTTCCATTATTGTTACGTTTCTTACGGTAGTCTGTGATCAGTGAGTGATCTTTGATGATGTTACTCTTGTAATTGTTTTGGGGTGCCAAGAACTGGGCCCATATAAAACAGGAAACTTAATCAATAAATGTTACATGTGATCTGACGCCAACTGGCTGTTCCCACATCTCTCATCTTTATCTCAGACCCTTCATTCCCTGAGACACAACAATATTGAAATTAGGCCAATTAGTAATTGTGCAGTGTCCTCTAAGGGTTCAAGTGAAAGGAAAAGTCATGAGGCTCTCACTTTAAATGAAAAGCCAGAAATAATCCAGCTCTGCAAGGAAGGCATGTCAAAGGCCTAGAAGGTCAAAACACAGGCCTCTTGAATGAAATAGTTGGAAAAGTTGTGAATGCAAAGGAAAAGTTCTTGAAGGAAATTAAGAGTGCTGCTCCAGGGAACACATAAATGATAAGACAGCGAGACAGTCTTATTGATGATACAGAGAAAGTTTCAGAGGCTGGGACAGACCAGACTAGCTACACACAACACTCTCTAAAGGCAAAGTCTACTCCAGAGCCAAGTCCTAACTCTTCAATTCTATGACGCCCTGAGAGAGGCAAGGAAGCTGCAAAAGAAAAGTGGGGCTAGCAAAGCCTGGCTCAGGAGGTTTAAGGAAAGAAGCTGTAGCAGCCAAGTGTTGATACAAAAGTTGCAGCAGTTTATCCAGAAGATCTAGCTAACATAATAATGAAGGTGTCTACAAAAACAAGAAATTTTCAATGTAGACAAAACACTCTCCTGTTGGGAAGAAGAAGAAGATGCGACTACACTGCTGCAATTTTATAGTATTTTAACAGATGGTGAATTGTTTCTTAATAGACAAGCAAAGAAAGTGGTTTCTTGAAATCTACTCGAGGAGATCTGTGAATATTGTTGAAATAACAATAAAGGATTTAGAATGTTACATCACTTCAGTTCAGTCGCTCAGTTGTGTCTGACTCTTTGCAATCACATGAACTGCAGCACACCCAAAATACATGTCCTTTTCATTATAGGGGACTGGAATGCAAAAGTAGGAAGTCAAGAAACACCTGGAGTAACAGGCAAATTTGGCCTTGGAATACGGAATGAAGCAGGGCAAAGACTAATAGAGTTTTGCCAAGAAAATGCACTGGTCATAGCAAACACCCTTTTCCAACAACACAAGAGAAGACTCTATACATGGACATCACCAGATGTTCAACACCGAAATCAGATTGATTATATTCTTTGCAGCCAAAGATGGAGAAGCTCTATACA
>NW_011494785.1:11421798-11422306 GCF_000754665.1 Bison bison bison
AAAAGGCAGAGGAACCAGAGATCAAAATTGCCAACATCTGCTGGATCATAGAAAAGGCAAGACAGTTCCAGAAAAACATCTATTTCTGCTTTATTGACTATGCCAAAGCCTTTGACTGTGTGGATCACAATAAACTGTGGAAAATTCTTCAAGAGATGGGGATACCAGACCACCTGATCTGCCTCTTGAGAAATTTGTATGCAGGTCAGGAAGCAACAGTTAGAACTGGACACGGAACAACAGACTGGTTCCAAATAGGAAAAGGAGTACATCAAGGCTGTATATTGTCACCCTGTTTATTTAACTTATATGCAGAGTACATCATGAGAAACACTGGACTGGAAGACGCACAAGCTGGAATCAAGATTGCTGGGAGAAATATCAATAACCTCAGATATGCAGATGACACCACCCTTAGGGCAGAAAATAAAGAGGAACTAAAAAGCCTCTTGATGAAGGTGAAAGTGGAGAGTGAAAAAGTTGGCTTAAAGCTCAACATTCAGAAAAC
>NW_011494785.1:11422406-11425910 GCF_000754665.1 Bison bison bison
AGTTGACTCATTGGCAAAGACTCTGATGCTGGGAGGGATTGGGGGCAAGAGGAGAAGGGGACGAGAGAGGATGAGATGGCTGGATGGCATCACTGACTCAGTGGACATGAGTCTGAGTGAACTCTGGGAGTTGGTGATGGTCAGGGAGGCCTGGAATGCTGCGATTCATGGGGTTGCAAAGAGTCGGACACGACTGAGCAACTGATCTGATCTGAACTGTAGCATGCCAGGCCTCCCTGTCCATCACCAACTCCTGGAGTCCACCCAAACCCATGTCCATTGAGTCAGTGATGCCATCCAACCATCTTATCCTCTGTCGTCCCCTTCTCCTCCTGCCCTCAATCTTGCCCAGCATCTGGATCTTTTCCAATGAGTCAGTTCTTCCTATCAGGTGGCCAAAGTATTGGAGTTTCAGCTTCACCGTCAGTCCTTCCAAGGAACACCCAGGACTAATCTCCTTTAGGATGGACTGGCTGGATCTCCTTGCAGGATTTGAGAGGTTTTCAGTTTTGAAAGTAGTTTTATTCTGGGTAAAATGGTACTAAACAGCATTGCATGTTACAGAGAAATCATTTGTGAAATGAAGGGTCAATTGCTGCAACAAACTTCACTGCTCTCTTATTAAGACTCACAGTAGCCCAACTCCAGCAACCACCACACTGATCAGTGAGCAGCCGTCAACACTGAGGCAAGATCCTCTACCAGCTATGAAACTACGATTCACTGGAGGCTTAGGTAGAAATTGGCATTTTTAACAATAAAGTAGTTTTAAATCAAGATATGTACTTTTTTTAGACATAATGGTATTTATAGCACCCTTGCCAGGTTGCAGTGTAATGCAGACATAACCTTTATGTGCACTAGGAAACCAAAACGCTCCTGTGGCTGACTTTGTTGTGGTGGTCTGCAATGAACCCAGGATATCTCCAAGGTACTCTTGTGTAAGTTAAAAATTTCTGGGTAACAGCCCTTCAAAGAATAGATATAAAATATATATAACTCTTAGACCACTGGAAAAATGAAATGAGGAAATCTAAATCATTTAAATAGAAGACAGGGAAGAAGGGAAAAAAGTAAAGAGAAATTATGATAGAAATACACAGCAAGAAAAGAGAAATAAAACTATATCAGCACTCATAATTACAGATTTAAGTCACCACTTAAAAGACAGAAACTCTCTGGATCAAAAACAAAATCCAGTTATATATTATTTACAAAAGACACATATGAAACATAATGACAAAGAAATATTGAAAGTAAAGAGATGGAAAAAGATATATTAGACCAACACTAACCAACAGAAAGCTGGAGTATCCTTATCAATAGCAGCAAAATTAACTTTAAGGCTAAAAAATTAATTAAAATTATGCATAGTCACTATAAAATAATGGGCTTCCCTGGTGGCACTAGTGGTAAAGAACATGCCTATCAATGCAGGAGACAAAAGAGATGCGGGTTTCATCCCTGGGTCAGGAAACTCCCCTGCAGAAGGGAATGGCAGCCCACTCCAGGATTCTTAACTGGAGAATCCCATGGACAGAGGAGCCTGGTGGGCTACAGTCTATGGGGTCACAAAGAGTCAGACACAATTGAAGTGATTTAGCACACATGTGCATACCACATAATAATAAAAGGCATATTTCACTAGGAAACAACACTAATCCAAGACTAATATACTCTACTCAAAAAATTTTGAAGTGACTTAAATTACATAAAACGAAAATGCTGAGAGCTCTAAGAAGAAATGGACAAATTTGCAAACATATCTCTTTTATAGCTGACTGATCAAGCAGGAAAATAACTGGTGAAGCTATGGAAGATAAGCATGATGTTCATGAAAATAAATAAAACCTGATATCTAACACTTAAGAGAATGACTACATAGTCTTTACAGGTATCTGAGGCAAATTTACAGAAATTAACCAAATAATAGGTCACATAGCAAATCTCAAAAGCCACAGAAATAAAGCCATATATGTTTTCTTGTCCTACCTGAAAGCAATAAAACTAAAAATCATTTACAAAAAGAAAACTCAAAAATTCTATACACATGAAAACTTAAGAACCCCATTTCTAAATAATTCATGGCCCAAGGGAAAAAGCACAATGAAGTAAAAATGCTATCTACTGTAACTTATGAGATACATCTAAAGCTGTTCTTCAAAATTAAGTTTTACTTCCCTAAAATGGGGAAGGAAATAGCCACCCAAGTCCAAGAAACCCAAAGAGTTCCAAACAGGATAAACCCAAGGCGAAACACCCCAAGACACATATCAATCAAATTAACGAAGATCAAACACAAAGTACAAATATTAAAAGCAGCAAGGGAAAAACAACAAATAACACACAAGGGGATTCCCATAAGGATAACAGCTGATCCTTAATAGAAACTCTTCAGGCCAGAAGGGAATGGCAGGACATACTTAAAGTGATCAAAGAGAAAAACCTACAACCCAGATTACTGTACCCAGCAAGGATCTCACTCAAATATAAAGGAGAAATCAAAAGCTTTACAGACAAGCAAAGGCTGAGAGAATTCAGCACCACCAAACCAGCTCTTCAACAAATGCTAAAGGATCTGCTCTAGGCAGGAAACACAGAAAAGGTTTATAAACTCAAACCCAAAACATCAAAGTAAGTGGCAATGGGATACTTATCAATAATTACCTTAAACGTAAATGGGTTGAATGCCCCAACCAAAAGATAAAGACTGGTTGAATGGATACAAAAACAAGACCCCTCTATATGTTGTCTACCAGAGACCCACCTCAAAACAAGGGACACATACAGACTGAGAGTAAAGGGCTGGAAAAAGATATTTCACAGAAATCGGGACCAGAAGAAAGCAGGAGTAGCAATATTCATATCAGATAAAATAGACTTGAAACTAAAGGCTGTGAAAAGAGACAAAGAAGGACACTACATAATGATCAAAGGATCAATCCAAAAAGAAGATATAATAATTATAAATACATATACACCCGACCTGCCTCTTGAGAAACCTATATGCAGGTCAGGAAGCAACAGTTAGAACTGGACATGGAACAACAGACTGGTTCCAAATAGGAAAAGGAGTACATCAAGGCTGTATATTCTCACCCTGCTTATTTAACTTATTGCAGAGTACATCATGAGAAACACTGGACTGGAAGAAACACAAGCTGGAATCAAGATTGCAGGGAGAAATATTAATAACCTCAGATATGCAGATGATATAACCCTTATGGCAGAAAGTGAAGAGGAACTAAAAAGCCTGTTGACGATAATGAAAGAGGAGAGTGAAAAAGTTGGCTTAAAGCTCAACATTCAGAAAATGAAGATCATGGCATCTGGTCCCATCACTTCATGGCAGATAGATGGGGAAACAGTGGAAACAGTGTCAGACTTTATTTTTGGGGGCTCCAAAAATCACTGCAGATGGTGACTGCAGCCATGAAATTAAAAGACACTTACTCCTTGGAAGGAAAGTTATGACCAACCTAGACAGCATATTCAAAAGCAGAG
>NW_011494785.1:11426010-11429324 GCF_000754665.1 Bison bison bison
GCAAGGAGATCCAACCAGTCCATTCTAAAGGAGATCAGCCCTGGGATTTCTTTGGAAGGAATGATGCTAAAGCTGAAACTCCAGTACTTTGGCCACCTGATGCGAAGAGTTGACTCATTGGAAAAGACTCTGATGCTGGGAGGGATTGGGGGCAAGAGGAGAAGGGGATGACAGAAAATGAGATGGCTGGATGGCATCACTGCCTCGATGGATGTGAGTCTGAGTGAACTCCAGGAGTTGGTGATGGACAGGGAGGCCTGGCGTGCTGCGATTCATGGGGTCGCAAAGAGTCGGACACGACTGAGCAACTGATCTGATCTGATATATAGAAAACTATAAAACACTGATGAAAGAAATCTGAGGACACAAATAGACGGAGAAGTATACCATGTTCATGGATCAGAAGAATCAATATAGTGAAAACGAGTATACTACCCAAAGCAATCTATAGATTCAATGCAATCCCTATCAAGCTACCAACACTATTTTTCAGAGAACTAGAACAAATAATTTCACAATTTGTATGGAAATACAAAAAACCTCAGATAGCCAAAGCAATCTTGAGAAAGAAGAATGGAGCTGGAGAAACCTACCTGCCTGACTTCAGGCTATACTACAAAGCTACAGTGATCAAGACAGTACGGTACTGGCACAAAGACAGAAATACAGATCAATGGAACAAAATAGAAAGCCCAGTGATAAATCCACACACCTATGGACACCTTATGTTTGACAAAGGAGGCAAGAATATACAATGGAGAAAAGACAATCTCTTTAACAAGTGGTGCTGGGAAATCTGGTCAACCACTTGTAAAAGAATGAAACTGGACCACTTTCTAACACCATACACAAAAGTAAACTCAAAATGGATTAAAGATCTAAACGTAAGGCCAGAAACTATAAAACTCCTAGAGGAGAACATAGGCAAAACACTCTCTGACATACATCACAGCAGGATACTCTATGATCCACCTCCCAGAGTAATGGAAATAAAAGCAAAAATAAACAAATGGGACCTAATTAAACTTAAAAGCTTTTGCACAACGAAGGAAAGTATAAGCAAGGTGAAAAGACAGCCTTCAGAATGGGAGAAAATAATAGCAAATGAAGCAACAGACAAAGAATTAATCTCAAAAATATATAAGCAGCTCCTGCAGCTCAATTCCAGAAAAATAAACGACCCAATCAAAAAAATGGGCCAAAGAACTAAACAGACATTTCTCCAAAGAAAACATACAGATGGCTAAGAAACATATGAAAAGATGCTCAACATCACTCATTATCAGAGAAATGCAAATCAAAACCGCAATGAGGTACCATCTCACGCCTGTCAGAATGGCTGCTATCAAAAAGTCTACAAACAATAAATGCTGGAGAGGGTAAGGAGAAAAGGGAACCCTCTTACACTGTTGGTGGGAGTGCAAACTAGCACAGCCACTATGGAGACCAGTGTGGAGATTCCTTAAAAAACTAGAAATAGAACTGCCATACAACCCAGCAATCCCACTGCTGGGCATACACCCCAAGGAAACCGGAATTGAAAGAGAAATGTGTACGCCAGTGTTCATTGCAGCACTGTTTACAAAAGCCAGGACATGGAAGCAACCTAGTTGTCCAACATCAGACAAACTGATAAGAAAGTTGTAGTACATATACATAATGGAATATTACTCAGCCATTAAAAATAATGCATTTGAATCAGTTCTAATGAGGTGGATGAAACTGGAATGTATTATACACAGTGAAATAAGTCAGAAAGATAAACACCAATACAGTATCAGATTAGATCAGTCGCTCAGTCGTGTTCGACTCTTTGCGACCCCATGAATCGCAGCATGCCAGGCCTTCCTGTCCATCACCAACTCCCGGAGTTCACTCAGACTCACGTCCATTGAGTCAATGATGCCATCCAGCCATCTCATCCTCTGTCATCCCCTTGTCCTCTTGCCCCCAATCCCTCCCAGTATCAGAGTCTTTTCGAATGAGTCAACTCTTCGCATGAGGTGGCCAGAGTACTGGAGTTTCAGCTTTAGCATCATTCCTTCCAAAGAAATCCCAGGGCTGATATACTAACGCATATATATGGAATATAGAAAGATGGTAATGATGACCCTATATGAGAGACAGCAAAATAGACACAAATGTAAAGAACAGTCTTTTGGACTCCGTGGGAGAAGACAACGGTGGGATGATTTGAGAGGGTAGCGTTGAAACATGTATATTTTCATATGTGAAACAGATAGCCAGTCCAGGTTTGATGAATGAGACAGGGTGCTCAGGGCTGGTGCACTGTGATGACCCTGAGGGATGGGATGGGGAGGGAGGTGAGAAGGGGGTTCAGGATGGGGAACACATGTACACCCATGGCTGATTCATGTCAATGTATGGAAAAAACCACTACAATACTGTAAAGGAATTAGCCTCCAAATAAACTAAATAATTAAAAAAAAAAAAAGAAAATCTAATACATGTAAAAAGAGGTGGAAGAACACACAGAAGAACTGTAAAAAAAGATCTTCATGACCCAGATAATCATGATGGTGTGATCACTGACCTAGAGCCAGACATCCTGGAATGTGAAGTCAAGAGGGCCTTAGAAAGCATCACTATGAACAAAGCTAGTGGAGGTGATGGAATTCCAGGTAAGCTATTTCAAATCCTGAAAGATGATGCTGTGAAACGGCTGCACTCAATATGCCAGCAAATTTGGAAAACTCAGCAGTGGCCACAGGACTGGAAAAGGTCAGTTTTCATTCCAATCCAAAGAAAAGCAATGCCAAAGAATGCTCAAACTACTGCACAACTGCACTCATCTCACATGCTAGGAAAGTAATGCTCAAAACTCTCCATGACACGCTTCAGCAATACGTGAACCGTGAACTTCCTGATGTTTGAGCTGGTTTTAGAAAAGGCAGAGGAACCAGAGATCAAATTGCCAATATCCGCTGGATCATGGAAAAAGCAAGAGAGTTCCAGAAAAACATCTATTTCTGCTTTATTGACTATGCCAAAGCCTTTGACTGTGTGGATCACAATAAACTGTAGAAAATTCTTCAAGAGATGGGAATACCAGACCACCTGACCTGCCTCTTGAGAAATCTGTATGCAGGTCAGGAAGCAACAGTTAGAACTGGACATGGAACAACAGACTGGTTCCAAATAGGAAAAGGAGTTCGTCAAGGCTGTATATTGTCACCCTGCTTATTTAATTATATGCAGAATACATCATGAGAAACGCTGGACTGGAAGAAACACAAACTGGAATCAAGATTGCTGGGAGAAATATCAATAACCTCAGATATGCAGATGACACC
>NW_011494785.1:11429668-11437770 GCF_000754665.1 Bison bison bison
TGGGGGCTTCAAAATTACTGCAGATGGTGACTGCAGCCATTAAATTAAAAGACACTTACTCCTTGGAAGGAAAGTTATGACCAACCTAGACAGCGTATTCAAAAGCAGAGACATGACTTTGCCAACAAAGGTCCGTCTAGTCAAGGCTATGGTTTTTCCTATGGTCATGTATGGATGTGAGAGTTGGACTGTGAAGAAGGCTGAGTGCCGAAGAATTGATGCTTTTGAACTGTGGTGCTGGAGAAGACTCTTGAGAGTCCCTTGGACTGCAAGGAGATCCAACCAGTCCATTCTGAAGGAGATCAGCCCTGGGATTTCTTTGGAAAGAATGATGCTAAAGCTGAAACTCCAGTACTTTGGCCACCTCATGCAAAGAGTTGACTCATTGGCAAAGACTCTGATGCTGGGAGGGATTGGGGGCAGGAGGAGAAGGGGACGAGAGAGGATGAGATGGCTGGATGGCATCACTGACTCGATGGACGTGCGTCTACGTGAACTCTGGGAGTTGGTGATGGACAGGGAGGCCTGGTGTGCTGAGATTCATGGGGTCGTGAAGAGTCCGACACGACTGAGCGACTGAACTAACTAAAAGAAAACAGATAATATCTTAGTGCATTGAGACAGGAATATGTTTCATTTTGAAAGATTCAAAGAAATCATCGGCCTAATTTTAAACCCAAAGGAACTAGGAAAAGAACAAACTGAACCACAAGTTAGCAGAAGGAAAAAATAATAACAAAGACTAAAGCAGAAATAAATGAAACAGAAGAACAACAAAAAAATTAACAAAACTTTTTTAGAGTTAGTTTTCTGAAAATATCAACAAACTGACAAACTCTCAGATTAAGAAAAAATGAGAGAAGATTCAGCTAAAGTCAGAAATTAAGAGAAGGCCTTAGGAGAAACTAAATCATATATCAATAAGTTGAATAATTTTAGAATGGATAAATTTATAGAAACAGACAATCTACCAGTACTGAAATATGAAGAAATAGAAAATTTGAACAGACCCATAATCAGTAAGGACACTGAATCAAAAATCTCCCAACAAAGAAAAGCACAGCCACCCACAAGATGGCTTAATTGGGCAATTCTTAAAAAACATCTAGAAGAGTACTGGGATCATTCCTCCTCACACTTTCCCTAAAAAAACTGAAAACAACACTTTCAAACTAATTTTATGAGTTAAGCATTACCCTGAAACCAAAGCCAGAGAAAGATACTACCAAAAAAAAAAAGAAAATTATAGTCCAATATTTCTGATGGAAACTGATATAAACTCAACAAAGTGCTAGCAAACTGAATTCAGCAGCACATAAAAAGGATTATACACCATTATCAAGTAAGATCTTAGAATGCAAGAATGGTTCAAGATTCAAAAATCAATCCATGTAATACACCACATTAACAGAAGGAAGGACAAAAACCACACGATCATCTCAACTGATACAGAAAAAGTATTTGACAAAATTCAATAACCTTTCATGATTAAAAAAAAAAAAACCCACTAACAACACGCTAGGAATAGAACGAAACCACTTCAACATAACAAAGCCACGTTAAGAGCCCACAGCAAATATCACACTCAACGGTGAAAACCCGAAGGCTTTCCTCTCAGATCGGAAACAAGGCAAGGCTGCTTCCTCTCAGCACTTCTATTCAACACAGCACCGAAAGTCTGACCCAGAACAGTCAGGCAAGAAAAAGAAATAAAAGACATCTAAATTGGAAAGGAAGAAGTAGAACTGTATCTGCTTCCGGATAATATGATCTTATATGGAAAAAACCCTAAAGAGTGCACACACAAAAATCCCATTAGAATAAGAGAAGCCAGCAATATTACAGTGTACAAAGATCAACACACAGAAATCAGTTATGTTTCTATGTACTAACAATGAAGTTTTCCAAAAGGCAACTGGAGGGGATCTCATTATCATGAGCATCTAAAAGAATAAAATACTTAGAAATTAACTTGACCAAGGGGTCAAAAGACTTGGACCATTAAAATTACAAAACATTATGAAAGAAATGTAAAAAGACACAAATAAATGGAAAGATACTTCATCCTGGCAGACTGGAAGACAATGTTGTTAAAATATCCACAGTACCCAGATCTATAGAGTCAACATAATCCCCATCAAAATCCCAATAACATTTTTGCAGAAATATTAAGATTTAAATATTAAATATTAATATTTAAAAAATCTTAAAATTCATATGTAATCTCAGAGGACCCTTAAAAGCCAAAACAATCTTGAAAAAGAAGGAACAAACTTGGAGGTCTCATACTTCTTGATTTCAAAACACATTACAAAACTACAGCAATCAAAGCATTTTTGACTTAAATAAAGACAAACATACAGACCAATGGAACAGAAGAGAGAGCTCAGAAATAAATCTCTAGGCACATGGTCAAATGATCTTTGCAAGGATGCCTATGGGAAAAGGACAGTCTCTTCAACAAATGATGCTGGGCAAGCTGGGTGTTCATAAACACAGAAAAAGGAAGTTGGGTCCTCCCTCAATCTAGATACAAAAACTAACTCAAAATGAATTTAAGATCAAAATGTAAAACCTAAAATTATAAAGCTCCTAGAAGAAAACAGAGGCAAGGCCTCATGACGTTGGGTGTGGCAGTGATTTCCTGGATCTGACATCAAAAGCACAAGCAGCAAAGGCAAAAACAGACAAATTGGGCTGACATTAAAATAGGAAACCTCCTTGTATCAAAGGAAACAAGCAAAGTAAAAACGACAACCTACGGAACAGGAGAAAAAATCTGCAAATCATGTATCTGATAGGGTGTTAATATCCAGAATATATAAATAACTCTGACAACTCAACAACAAAAAAGTAAATAAATCTGATTAAAAAGTAGGCAAAGGACTTCAACAGACATTCATTCAATGATGATATACAAATGGCTAAGAGCATATGTAAAGATGCCACTATTATAGAAATACATTAAATCTACAATGAGATATCTCTTCATATTCATGAGGAGTGCCAGGATGAAAATGCAGAAATAAGTACAGGTGAGAACGTGGAGAAGCTGGACCCTTGTGCGCTGCGGATAGGAATGCAAAATGGTGCAGCTGCAATGGAAAACAGTATGCAGGGTCCTCAAAAGACTGAAAATAGAACCGTTACAAGAGCCAGCGCTCCACGTCTGGGCACACATGCAGAGGAACTGAGAGCACGATGTCAGTGAGACACCTGCACACCACGTGCACTGCAGAGTTCCCCACAACAGCCAGTGAGTGGAAGTGACTCGTGTCCATCAGAGGATGAATGGATAAGCAAAACATGGTACATACATAGAATGACATATTATTCAGTCTTAACAAGGAAGGAAATTCTGTCACACGCCACAACATGGATGAACACTGAGGACATTACCCTAACTGAAGTCAGCTAGTCACAAAAGAGAAATACTGAATGATCCCACTTTTATCAGGCATCTAAAATAGTCAAACTCATAGAGAGAGAAAGACGAATGGTGGTGGCTGTTGGAGATTAGGAGGAGGGGAAAACAGGGAGTTGTTCAATGGGTACAGAATTCAGTTCTGCAAGCTGAAAAAGTTCTAGGGATCTGTTGCATAAAATGTGAACAGTCAACACACTGACCTGTACACTTACAAGTGGTTAAGATGGCAATATTTTTAAAATTTTTAAATTGGAGGATAATTGCTTTACAGGATTCTGTGGTGTTCTGTCAGACCTCAACAAGAATCAGCCACAGGCACACCCATGTCCCCTCCCTCCCGGACCCCCTCCCGTCTCCTCCCACCCCAGCCTGCAGCCTGAGCTCCCGGAGTCGTACAGCAGGTTCCCATTCCATCTGTTTCACACACGGGCCCGTACATTTCCACGTTACTCCCTCCTCCCATGTCCGTAGGTCTGTTCTCTATGTCTGTTTCTCCACTGCTGCCCTGAAAATAAATTCATCAGTGCCATCTTTTTAGATTCCATATAGTACTACTACTACTACTAAGTGGCTTTAGTCGTGTCCGACTCTGTGCGACCCCACAGACGCCAGCCCACCAGGCTCCCCAATCCCTGGGATTCTCCAGGCAAGAACACTGGAGTGGGTTGCCATTTCCTTCTCCAGTGCATGAAAGTGAAAAATGAAAGGGAAGTCGCTCAGTCGTGTCCGACTCTTCGCGACCCCATGGACTGCAGCCTACCAGGCTCCTCCGTCCATGGGATTTTCCAAGCAAGAGTACTGGAGTGGGGTGCCATTGCCGTCTCCAAGATTCCATATATGTCAGTATATGATATTTATATTTCTCTTTCTGTAAGATGGTAATTTTTATGTTATGTGTATTTTGCCACAATTTAAAACCTTTTTAAAGATTCAAAACATGTAAATCTTAAGAGATGGGTAAATTTGATTATATTAAAATGTCAAATCTGATAATGGCAAAAACATCATTAACCACAGTTGAAGACAAGTAAAAACTTTGAAAGAAATTCACAAAATACATAATTATCGAGGATGAGTAGTTAGAATAGTTAAAGGACTCCAACAAACCAGTAACATTAGAAAATCACTGCAACACTGTGTTAGAGAACACACAGAAACCTAAACTTGTCTCAGAGGCAGAACGGATAAATAACTAGATAATTCATATAAAAGAACATTACACAGCAGCTAAAATATATGAAACAGATTCTTATTTATCAACTTGTATAAATTTTAAAAACAAGTAAAAACAATTCACAATGCGACATGCCTTTTATGCACACTTGAGAAACACAAGCTGCTAGTACATACTGTTTATAGGTTAACACATTATACAAGTGAGGGCGCTAAACCAGCTTCAATTCAGTCACCAGCCACTCTTTGCCTGTACCTGTTCTGCTAAGTGTGGTTTTTAACAAACTCTTTTTCCCGCATTTGTGGCTGACAATATGTCTACTCCCAGCCTCTCCCACCTTGGGTTTAAACTGAGCCAGTGTTCCATTTTCAGTTCTGTCTCACTTGATCTAACAACAGGATTTGATCTGGCTGGTCATTTTCATCCCTGAAACACTTTTTCACTTAGCTTCTGAGACAATGCACATGCCTGTTTTCTTCCCAAACTCCTCGTCCCTTTTTCTCCGTCTTCTTTGCTCATTCCTCTTGCACTTACGACTCTCTTAACGATGCAACAGCTCAGAGTTTAAACCTTTGTTGTTTTCTTTTCTATTTACACTGATACTACAGGCATTCTCATTCTTTTCATGATTCTAAATACTACTTATATATTGCCAAATCCCAAATTCATATCTTCAGATGAGACTTCTCTCCCAAATTCCAGATTCATATGCCCTGGTGGTGGTGGTGGTGGTTTAGTCGCTAAGTCGTGTCTGACTCTTGTGACCCCATGGACTGTAGCCCACCAGGCTCCTCTGTCCATGAGATTCTCCAGGCAAGAATACTGGAGTGGGTTGCCATTTCCTTCTCCATCATATGCCCTACTGTCTATTAAACATCTCTGTAGGTCTAACAGACATCTCAGACTCAGCTGGTTCAACTGCACTCTACCCACCCAACACCTCTCCATCAGCATATTCAAAGTGAAATGCGGGGAGCGAGCTCCGCCCCTGGCAAAGGTCATGAGGAAGGAGGCTTGACATACGCAAAGGCGGGATCAAGCCTCAGGAGTCTCCCTGGAAATTCTCAAGCAATCTACCCCCAAAACCAGAGTCTGCCTACTTTCTGCTTTGTGCTTTGACCTGTCCCCCACTACCTCTCTCTGAAAAAAGAGTTAGCTTACAGCTCCAGTTAATAATTCCTGGGTGTGACAGTGTTTCAACCTACAAACTCCTTTGGAAATCCTCTAGCCTGCCTGAATAGGTTTTTCCGGCCACATGTGATTGCTCAGAGCCTCCAAACTGTGAGAGGCATGAGATGTTCTAAACTGTCTAAATACAGATTCCTTTGAACAGTCAAAAGATTGATTAGAAATTGTATTGGTGAAGGGCTTTTCACTTGTTGGGCCAATATTTGCTGCTAAGTCTCCATATCCCTTACCTGCTGTGTCCCTGGCAGTGTATTGATTAATATAATTGGTGTAAGTAGTAGCTTTAATGTTTGTAACCTGGGACCCTTGAGTTAATTCTTTTTCTTGTTATAGCCCACCACACCTTTGCTCTGTAGGAATGCAACTTTAATACTTTTTGGAGGCTGGCGCCTGACTTTAGAATAATCACCTTTAGAGGAAAAGGCCTCTGGGCCAGAAGATGATGCAAATCACCTAAACTTTTGCATATGATAAGTTTGCAGGAAGAAAGCCTGGCTTACTGCATGACTCTACCCCTTCCCCCACTGTCCTCTATGCATAACTTAAGGTATAAAAACTACTTTGGAAAATAAAGTGCGGGCCTTGTTCACCGAAACTTGGTCTCACCATGTCGTTCTTTCTCTTACCTTCTGGCTGAATTATTCAGCCTCTTTTCTCCACTGAATTTCCTCACTGAGCTATCCTTATTCTATTACTCTTTATATCCTTAATTAACGTTTAATTAAGCACTTGTTTCCTGATCCTCGCCGACGCCGTCCCCTCTTCGAATTCCCTGGATCCACTGGGGCTGGACCCCGGCAGTGAAAGTCACTCAGTCATGTCCAACTCTTTGTGACCCCATGGACTGTGTAGTCCATGGGATTCTCCAGGCCAGAATACTGGAGTGGGTAGCCTATCTCTTTTCCAGCAGATCTTCCTGACCCAGGAATCGAACTGGGGTCTCCTACATTGCAGGCGGATTCTTCACCAGCTGAGCTACCAGGGAAGTCTTCATCAGTGTATCAGCTGATGGCAACTTCACCCTTCCAGTGATTCTGGCCAAAAACCCTGGCACGACCTTAGATTCTTCCTGCTCTCACATACCCTACTTCCAGGCCATCAAGAAATCTCAGCACTAATATCAAACTAGACTGTAAAATCTGACTACATCATACAACCTACTCTGCTACCCTATGGTCTAAATCAATGCCATCTCTTGCTGGGGTTAATGCAACAGCTTCCTAACTGATCTCCATGTTTCTAGGGACTTGTCCCACCACAGGATTATCATGCTTGGCAAAGAGAATTACCTTTCTTAGAGAACTCAGGCCATGTCATCTTCCACTCAAAGCTCCCAGTGACACGTGCTTCACTGGGAGGAGCCACAGTCCTTACAACAGGCCCCCGTGCCAGGCAAGACCTGCACAGCCACAGCCCTTCCTCCAGATGACCGTCCCATGTCCTCCTTTCCCACGACTCTTTCCTCACTCACTCGACACACCCACACACACCTCCTCCTGTTCACAAACAACCCAGGCATATACCCACCTGAGGGTCTTACCACTGGCTGATCCCATTACCTGGAGACCTCTTTCCTGGATATTGATATAGCTCACGTTCCCACTTCCTTCCCCTCTGGCTCCACTGCCGAAGGCGAGGCCTCTCCTGCTTCACCTGATTTAAAAGGCCAGGCTCCGCTCACCCTGCTCCTTCCTGCTTCTCTTGCTGCACTTGTCCTCCGGTAACTTACCACTATCTAACGCATCCATACGCATTCTACTTGTCTACTTGTCATCTGCCTCCCTAAGGGAGAAGTTTTTGCCTATTTTGCTAATTTGCTGGATTCCAACACCTAGATAGAACAGTGCCTGGATCTCAGAAGATCTTCAATCAATACTTGCTGAGTGAGTGGGAAAAAAATATATATATATTAAAAATGTCCATAACTGCATATGTGAATAGTTGGTGCACAGATTCTGCTGTATCATCTTCTGTATTTTTATTACATTTTAAATATTATATAGTATAAAAATTTTTAATGAAATTTGAAAAATACAAATATTTATTAATCATATTTATGCAATGTTAATATTCCAGGGTGTCTTTTGCTAAATTCCCCTTAGGGGTTTGAAAGTCCCTGACATTTAGAAAATAGATGAAAGTAACTTATTTATATATATATATATATATATATATATGTTATATCTATAGATTAATATATCCTATACTAATATAGGATAATAATTTGACTAAATAGTTTTCAAGTAAATGAAGAGTAGGGATGGGACCCATGTCTCCTGCACTGCAGGCAGTGTACCATTTGAGTCACCAGGG
>NW_011494785.1:11437870-11438292 GCF_000754665.1 Bison bison bison
CACCAGGGAAGCATGTTTCAACACAGTTTGAACAAACAGAATATACAATAGAAGTTTCTCTGAAAAGAATCTCAACTCAAAAGTTGTCCCCACTAGCCCTGTGATGTAATTTTACACAAAACCTGTCTACTCAAGCTGTGCACTGAACCTGCCTTAAGATAAGAAATAGTACTGTGAATAAATCTTACCTGAGCCAATAAATTTCCACCGTAAAAAAAGTTATTAAGGGACCTGTGAGGCAGACACCTGAGGAAAAAGCCATCTGTGTCTCCCTCCCCCTTCTCCCATCTGAGGGCAGGGGACCTGCTCTGACATCTGATGGAAAAAAACCTTTACAAAGGTTCGCTTTACAAACCTGTAAAAAACCTTCACAGAGCTAAAGCTTGCATTTTCGTACCTGAATACTGTGTACTATTGTTTGA
>NW_011494785.1:11438392-11439716 GCF_000754665.1 Bison bison bison
CCAGAGGAAACACTGGGGCCACAAGAACACTCTGGTTTATAGGTCTCCTATTTTCCCAGCACATCCATCTCAATATATACCTTAAAATAACTAAAATTATCCAAGAGTCACAGAGGTTGGCAAATGACTACAGGACTCACTGACAGAGACTTAACAGGCTCCTTGGGAGCACACACAGAGGGAAGGAATCATGGCTGGACGCCACTGCAGGCCCGTCGGGAGGGGACACTAAATTCCGCCTGGGGAGCTGCCCGTCTGCCCCTCATGCAGAGCGGCTCCTGATGAACCCTGAACCTCACCCAGGCATCCCGGGATCTGCACGGTGCCTGGGGAGCTGCCCGTCTGCCCCTCACGCAGAGTGGCTCCTGATGAGCCCTGAACCTCACCCAGGCATCCCGGGATCTGCACGGTGCCTGGGGAGCTGCCCGTCTGCCCCTCACGCAGAGTGGCTCCTGATGAGCCCTGAACCTCATCCAGGCATCCCGGGATCCGCACGGTGTAACAGCAGAATTCCGAAAGTGACATAATTAACTAGGTGCTTATCAGAGAAAGAGGTCATTTAAAACTTTGCTACAAATAAGGATATTGAGGGAGAATAATGTACAATTCTCATTCGTATGTTTTGATTTTGCACACACTAATCGGAAATCTAAATACGTACGTGCCTCTTTAAGTGGAAACTGGTATTTATATCGTGGTTTACACTTTGGAAAGTATTTCCATGAGCATTACCTCACTGTGTCCAGATGAAAACCGTATACATTACATATGACAAATACTATTTTATAGACGAAGAAATGAAGACTGAGGGGGGCTACTGACTGACCCGACATGACAGAGCCGGGAAGCAGAGCCCGAGAAAGATCCTTGGACTGCAATATGCACTCTTTCCACCACACTAAAAATGCCTCTTCTATGTTCAAAGAATTAATTAATGAATAACATTATCTGAACTGGGCAAAGATTACATTTTTCTATTTTCTGGAAAGAAAAAAAAATCTATAGAACTTTTTAATAGCTACCATGGTTCAGTTCAGTTCAGTTGCTCAGTCGTGTCCGACTCTTTGTGACCCCATGAACCGCAGCACGCCAGGCCTCCCTGTCCATCACCAACTCCCAGAGTTCACTCAGACTCACGTCCATCGAGTCAGTGATGCCATCCAGCCATCTCATCCTCTCTCGTCCCCTTCTCCTCTTGCCCCCAATCCCTCCCAGCATCAGAGTCTTTTCCAATGAGTCAACTCTTCGCATGAGGTGGCCAAAGTACTGAAGTTTCAGCTTTAGCATCATTCTTTCCAAAGAAATCCCAGGGCTGATCTCCTTC
>NW_011494785.1:11439816-11440519 GCF_000754665.1 Bison bison bison
CTCAAGAGCCTTCTCCAACACCACAGTTCAAAAGCATCAATTCTTCGGCACTCAGCTTTCTGCACAGTCCAACTCTCACATCCATACATGACCACAGGAAAAACCATAGCCTTGACTAGATGAACCTTTGTTGGCAAAGTCATGTCTCTGCTTTTGAATATGCTATCTAGGTGGGTCATCACTTTCCTTCCAAGGAGTAAGCGTCTTTTCTTTTTTTCTTTTTTTTAAATTTTATTTTATTTTTAATCTTTACATAATTGTATTAGTTTTGCCAAATATCAAAATGAATCCGCCACAGGTATACATGTGTTCTCCATCCTGAACCCTCCTCCCTCCTCCCTCCCCATACCATCCCTCTCGGTCGTCCCAGTGCACTAGCCCCAAGCATCCAGTATCGTGCATCGAACCTGGACTGGCAACTCGTTTCTTACATGATATTTTACATGTTTCAATGCCATTCTCCCAAATCTTCCCACCCTCTCCCTCTCCCACAGAGTCCATAAGACTGTTCTATACATCAGTGTCTCTTTTGCTGTCTCGTACACCGGGTTATTGTTACCATCTTCTAAATTCCATATATATGCGTTAGTATACTGTATTTATGTTTTTCCTTCTGGCTTACTTCACTCTGTATAATAGGCTCCAGTTTCATCCACCTCATTAGAACTGATTCAAATGTATTCTTTTTAATGGCTGAGTAAAT